>NC_051161.1:107367703-107667703 GCF_013339745.2 Dermacentor silvarum
ACGTCTATACCGCAACAAATGGATCATTGTCGCAACCGATTACCCGACGCGCTACGCAGAGACTAAAGCTACGCAGCGGGGCACAGCAGCCGAAGCGGCTCATTTTTTCATCGAAAACGTCGTCCTTCGGCACGGTGCCCCAAAAGTAGTCATCACAGGCCGGGAAACTGCCTTCACTGCATAACTTCTTGACTCGGTTCTCACACTAAGTGGTACAAGCCACCGGAAAACAACCGCATATCATCCCCAGAACAACGGACTACCCGAGCGGCCTAATAAGAGCCTTGCAGACATGCTACGCATGTACGTCCACGTGGAACACAAGAACTGGGATCAGATTTTGCCTTATGTGACTTTCGCGTACAATACCGCTCGGCAAGAAACTACTCGAATGACACCCTTCAGCTTGGTCCACAGTCGCGAAGCCACGACGACGTTGGATGCCATGCTGCCTCACGAGTGTGACGACATACCTACCGACGTTGTCGAATTTACTCAGCGCACCGAAGAAGCCAGACAGCTTGCCCGCGTACGCATCTGCTATCAGCAAGGCCAAAATGCAAAACGGTACTATCTTCGACACAGGTCCGTTCTCTACACTCCCGGCGATAAAGTATGGGTTTGGATGCCCATACGCCGTCGTGGACTTTCGGAAAAACTGCTAAGACGGTACTTTGGGCCGTACAGAGTGATTCGACGCCTGAGCGACGTGACCTACGAGGTCGTTCCTGACAGTGACAGTAGCTCCAGTCGCCGCAAGAACTTACCCGAAGTGGTGCATGTCGTGCGGATGAAGCCGTATCTGTCCAACTAAGTTTCGTTTGTTCTTTTCTGTTGTTTTTGTGGTTTTGTTTTGCGTGTCTTACTCTGTGCCATTTGTACACCGCCCTCATATGCGCATCGGGACGATGGTTCCTTCGGATGGACGCAAATGCCGCGCCTGTACTCCGATGAAGAGGAGGGCTATACGAGCAGGCATGCGCGTTTCTATCAAGGCGCGGCGTAGAAGAAGAAGTCGCAGTAGTGCGCTGGATTAAAAAGGCGACCTACTGCTATCCCTCTTGATCAGGGCTGTGCGACCTCTGTTTTTGACGTTGCGACAATATTATCCTCTAAGCGTCTGCCTGGCCTGAACCCATTCTGTAGTCCCCCCAATACATCGTTTTTCTCCACCCACTTCGACAGTTCTAATTTTATGGCTTGCATTGCCATTCTATATATCACCGACATTACTGTAACTGGCCTGTACGAGCTCGTATTATCTTTATCTCCTTTGCCTTTGTAGATGAGGCTCATCTTGTTTTCACGCCATCCAACTGGAATTTTTTTTGTTCTAATCACTTGCTCTATGGCATTAGTGAGCAGTGCCTTGCTTTTTGGACCGAGGTTTTTGATTAGCTGTATTGGGCTTTCATCGGGTCCTGCTGCTGTGTTATTAGGGACATTTTCTACTGCCTTTTCCAATAAAAGCTTTCTATGCTAAATTTTTATCTCTCAGGCCTCTCCGCTAATGCTGGAGCTGTTGTTTGAACAACGGTTTTTCTCGTGCCGAAGTAATCCCTAATAACGTCTGTGATGTACCGCAGCGCATCATCTCCTTCGTAGATGTTACTGTCTTCATCCCTTATAGCCATATGCGAGTTTTTAGTTGGAGCTCCGAGTGCTTTTATATGGTTCCAGAATCTTTTTGGGCGCCTTCGTCTCTTTTGTGAATGTTATGCACCCAGCGTTCACAATTTTCTCTTGCACGAGCTCACTCGCCACCCTTTTCTTTTCTCAGTATGCATTACATTTAAGGAGCACCCCTTCTTGTAATCACAACTGTTTGGCTTCTCGATGAGCCCTCGATACATCTTTACGCTCTTCTATAGATTGTTTTATTTCCTAGTTCCACCACTTACGTGGTGTCCTCTTGCCAATCCAACAATTGTTTAGTCGTGTCTGCCTTATTTCACGCTGCATAACGTCCACCAGTTCCTTATATTCCCAGCCTGCTGTAGAAAAAGACTGAATTTTCTTCGCCATGTTTTTTGCGACTCTGTTATCCCTTTAAGGCCCAGTGATTCCAAATCATCAAGTTTGTAGTTCAGTGGGCAACACCGGGTAAAAAAAAAAAAACAGGTTGTTCTTACGCTACAACTCATATTTAGCCCTTGCTCTACGTATGCTGGCAAGGTGGTAGACTCAAGGAAGTGCTGCCACCTCTGAACAAAAAAAAAATTAAAGAATCGCTTGCACTGTTCCTGCCATTAGCTGAGATCCCCTCTTCTTTTCACCGTGCAGAGGTACGACAATTATTTTATTTTTGTCTCGAACATTTGGACTTTGACTGTTAGGCGTTATGCTATCCCGTCGCAGTAAATTATTCGGCGAAATGTATTTGCGAATACCGGAGAACTTTACGAATCTTGATGATCCCAAATGGAATCGTTGGGACGTAGCGGCCCCGACTACTCACGCGATACATTTTCGATTGACGTTACCTCACTGACTAAATCGCGTGTTTGTTCGCGCTCAAACTGCGTTTTCATGCCGTACTTGGCCATGTTTTGGGCGCGTGTTACCTGCAAAGTCATTATCACGTCAGGAGCCTGTATTGTTGGTGGAGCCTTGCTCTGCTTTTTCTGATTTTATGCTGTTGATATGGGCTTATGCCGTGTAGGTAAACTATTTTGGGGGAAATCCCTCCGTAATACGGAAACATTTTCTTTCGGGACGGATGGCGACAATCAGCACATGCGAGTTTTATGGGAAAAAGAAAGAAGTCCCGAAGCTTATGCCCCTCGAGGTGACAGTGGTTCGTTCGATGAAAAAGAAGTCATCGCGCAAACTAGAAAAAAATAGACAAGAATGTGCTCTTACTCCCGCATTTGGTGCGAGAAGTGTGACACACACCTCTGCCTCAACAAAGAAAAGAATTGCTTCAAAGAGTTTTATCTAAAATAGGCTTTTCACGTATTCATTGAAACGACGCATTTCAAGTCCACCAAGTCCCACTGATTGCATTTGGAATCATTAAATAGGTTTTGATTGAAAAGTGTGAGCACAGATTTAAAAAAAAAATTTACCTACCACGATCATGCACATCTCAAATTGTAAAGACCATTTTTTTACATTGAGCAGAATTAATTTGGGCCTGAAAGGGTTATTTGCTCTTCATTCATTTTTAAAACTTTTGAGGCTATTGGTTCGTGTTCTGCGTTGGTATCTCTCCCAAACTTTAATGGTAAACGTCAATGATCACTTCCCATGCATTTTTTTTTCCATTTTCGTCTATTATCATTTGGTCTAATTGTTCGTAGACCATTTCTGAGACTAAGGCGTAGTCGATACATGACTGCCTGTTTCTGGATTGCCACGTTACATGTCCATGACACTTATTCTCCCTGTTAACTACTATAAGGTTCTGTTCAGCACACAGATCCAGCACTAGAGAGCCGTTGTGATCAGTATATCCGTCTAAATCGTTCATGTGTGCGTTCATATCTCCCACTAATATCACCTGGCCCGATTTACTGAACTCATTAATATCGCTTATAATGCAATCAACCAATTCCTTATTTTTTTCTCTGCTATCACTACCTGGCCATATGTAAGCTACTCCCAGCAACGCCTTTTTGCCTTGCCATGTGCCACTAACCCATAAATGCTCTTTACACGTCTCGTTTACCCTTCGCCACTTCAGACCTCGCCTAATTAGTATGCCTATACGCCTCCGGGTTTCCTTGAACTGGTCATTCTGTTGCATCCTTCCCATACAAAATTGTCAATAACAGGCGGCTGCTCGAAATCTCGTAGATGCGTTTCGTTCAAGGCGTACACTCTAATCGCGTCATAATTCAGCTGCGTTTAAATTTACAGCCGTTTCTCCTGCTTGCGACCACCCTGCATGTTAATGTAGCAAATTTTACCTTCTCTATTCTTATCCTTTCTGCGTCTTTTCCTGACTCCTGGTCGTCTAATTCTGCCCTTGACTGGTGTCTCGCTACGTTTAATGCTTAATCCTGCTTCCTGATTACCTGGGGCCCGCCTAAAAAAGTGACAGCTCGCGCCGCGAATCAACGTCCGACCGGTGTTGCTACACTTTCACTAAAATGTATCCCGTCACGCACAAAAGAGCCTTCGCAGCCTGCTCGGTGCACGTCTCGGTTGATGTCAATGACCGTAAAGTTCATTGCTTGAGCTAGAGTACAAATTTCCCAGTTTACTGCAAGAATTGCGCTTTCAATTTCATAACCCTGCCTTTCCACCTCTGGCACCGTGCACACCGCTATTTTTACTTCCTTTGAAACATTCCGCAGGTCGGTGACCCCTTTGGCTATTTGCTTTGTGATCCCTGCCCCTCGTCCATGCAGTACATCAACCACTCGGCCCATTATCACCACTAGGTGTCTCTCCTCCATTGTGTCCTACAGACGGCTGCTCTCGCGCGCTGCCTACCGTACACGCGGAGTCAAGCAGCACCACCGAATCGAAGTCCCCTCTTCGAGCGTATGTGAATATATGTTCAGACAAGATTGTATAAATTTACATGAGGCGTATTCGACTCTGCCCACCCCCGGAAAAACTTTAATTATATTGTTGCGAGGTGGAAACAAGCACAATTGTTGTTTAAGCAAGGCGAATGCTGAAGGTACCAACTGACACTAGAACATGGTAGCGGAAGCGCCAGCAGCAACAACACTTCTTCGTCATCGTCTCTTGTCTGCTTGTCCGGTTCCTTTGCATCGCGACACTATGCCGCCAGGGGTTGGAGCACCGTCCCGGCACAAGCTATTATGGCTCCGAAAAGGCACGTACGTAAGGCGTGAAACGGGGGACATTAAAAACATCGGTTCTTGGCTGTTCAACGACGGGCCCGGTTCTTCGGCAGCAATGTCACACGTCACATGCAAAAGCTATCGCAGGATTTGGTGGCGACCTAAATATCACGACAGAAGTTTTTCCGATATGCCCACACGACGAGATGGTGACAACAGGAGCACGAGAGAGCCAGGTCCTTACTGCAGGTCCTTATGGTAGGTATCGTAACGGGACTTCTGGGAAGCCTGGGAATAAGTGATGTGAGTGCGGGTAATCTGACGGGCCCGTGCTGCCATAGAAATTACGTCGCGCGCATAAGCGGTGTGCAACTGTTTGACTTGTGGAAGTATAGTGTCCAGGGGCAAAACGGGATCACCGCCCAACAGTAGATAAAATGGTGAGTAACCAGCCGTGTCATGGCGTGACGAAAAGGACATATGGCAGAGCGACGTCCCAGTCCTGATGGGCGGGAGTAACGTACCTACCTAGCAAGTCGGTAAGCGTTCCGTTCAGTCGCTCTGTGAGACCGTTGGTCTGAGGACGGTAAGCGGTGGTTACTTGATGCTCAGTAGAGCATAAGCGGAGGATATCATCAATGGCCTTTGACGAGAATCAACGCCCGCGATCCGTGAGGAGCTGACGTGGGACCCCGTGGTGCAGGATTACGTTGTGCAGAAGGAAGTCCGCGACGTCAGTGGCACAACTTGTAGGCAGAGCCCCCGTAATGGCGAAGCGCACGGCGTAATCGGTTGCAACCGCTACCCATTTGTTGCCCCGAGTTGACAAAGGAAAAGGGCCGAGTAGGTCGAGTCATACGCTAAAGAAATGCTCAGTAGGAATATAGTTGGGTTCTAAAAGCCCTGCTGGAGCCATGGGAGAGGACTTCCGGCGTTGGCAGAGGTCGCAAGCAGTAACACATCGGCGGACAGAGCGGTAGAGGTCGGGGCAGAAAAAATGGCGCCGGACGCGGTTAAAGGTGCGAGTAACACCGAGAGGCCCAGCGGTGGGCGCCTCGTGGAGTAATTGATGTACGGTGCGTGGAAGGTGCCCCGGTGCGGCCCGCAGTAGGTCATCACTAGAGGCCGGATCTTTAGGCATTAACAAAGCGCGTTTTAGGCGCCAAAAATAGGCAGGCAAAGCAATGTTTTAGGCCTCCGACGTCGTAAATAGAGGCACAATAAATTTTTACGTAAATGCAAATAATTTCAAACGAAGACGCGCGCGACCTGTATCTAGGACAGGAAAACAATAAATGTTATTGTTTATGATGTCACAAAGGCGCCAAGAGTTGAACATAGCCGTGCAATTGTCCCATAAAACTGCTGGACTAATGACGATCATTTGGCGTAATCCAACAAGCACACTGCTCATATTCATGTTCAATGGCCACTGTACCCGAGCGTTGCATAAAGTGAAACAAGCATGAAAAAGAATACTTGAAAGCTGGGAATACTGATTTAAAAAAGCGCTACTTTATGTCTGCCTGACGCCATTAAATTAAGACACAACAAAAACAGACAAATACTAAATGCACGAGAGACTACACTTTATTAAGAAATTAACATGTTCTTACATGAGGACTGTTTCGCCTCTGGCACCGTGCACACCGCGATTCTGCAACTCTGGCAATTTTCTCATATACAATGACATTATCGGGATTGTACAGGCCAAACGCCCCAACACTGCCAAATACACTTCCGCCCATTTGAAGTGCACGTGATTGAAGAAATCTGTTTGGAGAGCACGCGGAATGTAGTCTAAGAATCACTGTGAAGATTGTGGAAACAATAGCAAACTACCACCATCTGCAGATTTTTGGATTCAAAATTGTTCCTCTTGTCACTGAGAATGATCTTGTACGCTGAGAAGGAACGCTTGAATGCAGTGAACACCTTGAAAAGTATATTACAAACAAAACAAAAGCCGCGTGCACATCACACTTTTCTTTCTTCTTTTGCTCTTTACTCTCATTTCCCCTGACGGCTCTCCGCGGTTTCGCATTCGCCAACCACGGCGCCTCCCATTTCACTGCTGCTAGGGGTTGTTTTCCGAAAGTTGGTGGAACTAGATGACTAGGATGAACCTCATAGAGTTCCGAACAGTCATTTTCGCCCGGTACCACGAATAATGGTCTCTAACTGTACTCGAAAGCGAAACTTGAGGCTAAATAGTGTTCATATAGGCGCCGATATTGAAAATAGGCATTTATAGGCATTTACATGCATTTAGGCACAAACACTAAAATAGGCATTTATAGGCACTATAAAAACACTATAAAAGCCCTTCTAAACCTCTAATTCATGTTCATATATCAAAATGGGGCGATAGGAGCGCAAGGAACAAAAAAAAACAAAAACAAAAAAAATAAAACACCGCATATCCACGGGGTGAATGATCATGAGTGGGCGAAGCTCCGGAGGGAATTATCGGTAAACCGTGAATCTTCCGTGTAATTCGCCCAGTCTCGCCGCACTAAGTCGAACGATTGACTTCCACCAATGACACGCGCCATATGTGACGTCATTCCTATTTTATAACAGCGCCCTTCATTATAATTGCACCATCTCCCGCTTAAGGGGACGCTAGCACAACCGCGTTAGAAACGTGCAGTACTCTCTAGTAAGGGGAAGAGGCCACAGCGTCTTATGCAGCCGTTTACACATGCCGGAACGTGCACCGCGTTTGCCGACGCCATCACATGACTGCTGAGAGAGTATAACCCCCGTATTCATAAACCCTCCTCGACTTGAACTTGACTTGCCACCGCCTTCAACGCGTTTCGAACGCGCTGCCCAAGGTGGTGGCAAGTCAAGTTCAAGTGGAGGAGCGTTTATGAATATGGGGGTAAGGCGGAGAGGCCACAGAGTCTTACACCAGCTTCTTACACGGGCCGTAATGCGCTAGCACAAACGCGTTAGAAACGTTAGCGCGGAATTGAACCAGGGACCGCTCGCTTCCGAACGCGCGGCGCTAACCACTATGCCACGAAGCGCACATGGACACACGCACCACGATGACAATAAATACCCAACATTAACGAAAGACTGCGTGTTTCTAACGCGTTTGTTCTAGCGCGTTACGGCCCGTGTAAGAAGCTGGTGTAAGACGCTGTGGCCTCTCCGCCTTACCCCCGTATTCATAAACGCTCCACGACTTGAACTTGACTTGCCACCGCCTTGGGCAGCGAGTTCGAAACGCGTTGAAGGCGGTGGCAAGTCAAGTTCAAGTCGAGGAGCGTTTATGAATACGGGGGTTATACTCTCTCAGCAGTCATGTGATGGCGTCGGCAAACGCGGTGCACGTTCCGGCATGTGTAAACGGCTGCGTAAGACGCTGTGGCCTCTCCCCCTTACTAGAGAGTACTGCACGTTTCTAACGCGCTTGTGCTAGCGTCCCCTTAAGCGGGAGATGGTGCAATTATAATGAAGGGCGCTGTTATAAAATAGGAATGACGTCACATATGGCGCGTGTCATTGGTGGAAGTCAATCGTTCGATTTAGTGTGGCGAGACTGGGCGAATTACACGGAGGATTCACGGTTTACCGATGATTCCCTCCGGAGCTTCACCCACTCATCATCATTCACCCCGTGGATATGCGGTGCTTTTTTTTTCATAAAAGTAGACTTGGCTACCTACTACGACGACGACGACTACTACTACTACTACTACAGAGGATGGACAGACCCACACCCTAAGGAGCTTCGCCCCTAAAAAAGCATTTGCCTAAAATCCGGTCTCTAGTCATCACCACCAGGACGCAAGTTGCGTTTGTGCAGAACTCCGTCGGAAACACAGAAGAGACGAAGGGAAGACCAGGAGTCGGCGAGGTTAACCGATGTTGAGGAAGCCTGAGATAGACATAACTCTGGTGTCGGATTCGACGTCTGTGGATTGCGGAAGGTCCACAAGGTTGGAGTTCTGACGTAAACGTCCGGATTTGTTCACTACAGAGAAAGTGTACTCTTGCAAGCGCAATGCCCAACGCCAAGACGCCCTGCCCTGTAGGGTCTTTCAACGAGAAGAGCCAGCAGAGCGCGTGGTTGTCGGTAATTACGCGGAAATGGCGACCAAATAGGTATGAGCGAAACTTCGCTATCGCCCAAACCAGCGCTAGGTACTCTTGTTCAGTGATAGCATGGTTGCACTCGGCCGTGGACAGAAGACGGCTTGCGTAAGCGATAACGCACTCTTGACCACGCTGAATCTGGGCAAGAACAGCACCAATGGCTTGACTACTAGCATCTGTATGGATTTCAGTGGGCGCTGAAGGGTGAAAATTAGTTAAAATTGAGGAACTCGTCAAGAGTTGGATGAGTGCTTTGAAGGCTTTGATCTGCCGTTGTCCTCACGCAAAAAAAACTTCGTTCTTCAACAGCTAGGTGAGAGGGCGAGCAATGTCAGCAAAATTTAGAACAAAGCGACGAAGGTACTAACATAAGCCATTGAAGCTGCGAACTACCTTAACTGAGCACGGCAGATGAAAGTCTTGGACAGCTCGGACCTTGGCTGGGTCAGGTTGAATTCCATAGGCGTTGACAAGGTGCCCGAGAACGGTTATTTCACGACGACCGAAGTAACACTTCGATGAGTTGAGATGAAGTTTCGCCGCCCGAAACACAGCAAGGACAATCGCGAGACGCTCAAGGTGGGTTTCAAATGTTGGACCAAAAACGATTACGTGATCCCAATAACACAGACCCATTGTGCACTTCAAGTCTCGGAGAAGAGTGTGCATCATTCTGTCGAACGGTCCAGCGGCATTGTGGAGCCCGAAGGGCATCACTCTGAATTGAAAAAGTCCATCACGCGTATTAAACGCTGTCATCTCGCGATCCTATTTATCAACAGCGATCTGCCCGAGCAGAGGTCAATCGATGAAAAACATTTCGCCCCATGTTGGCAATCAAGTGCATCATCGATACGAGGCTATGGATACACGTCTTTTTGGCGATATTCTTCAGATGACGATAATCAACAAAATATCTCCAGGTGTTGCCTTTTTTCTTGACCTGGACCACTGCGAGGCGCGCGGGCTAGCGCAAGGCTTGATGATGTTCTTCAGCATCTTCGCGGCTTCGCTTTTAATGATGCTGCGCTCTGCAGCACACACACGGTAGGGGCGGCGATGGACGGGACTTGCGTCTCCGGTGTGAATCCAATAATTGACGATGGCTGTTTGGCCGTGCGGGTGGTCATCGAAATAAAAGAATATCGCGGTAACTGAGCAGTTTGTGCCTAAGGTCTTCAGTTTGAGCTGGAAAGAAGTCGGTAGTGATCATCATATCGACGTCGTGGTATGGTGACTTAGCCGAACGTGAGCACGCGATGATGGGGCTGACAGAAATAGAAATAGCGGGCGGGAAGGGAGATATCTGGCACTCGTGCACAGGTGTCAGACGGGCGACTGCAAAGAAGTGCGAGATTTCGTCGTTTAGGAGCCAAAGCACGATCTATTTAACTCGTTACTGGCAATGAGCTGCATTTATTGGTTAACACATACATAGAAAAGATCCACAATTCTTTCTGATAAACCATTTGTAGTTCTTGGACTGTCCACTTCGGCTGCCGCGATTGGCTACAGCTGCCCGAGTGCGAAGGACATGCTTGCAAGAATAAGAGCAACGAAAAAAGTAAAGAGACGATGTAGTCGCCATCACCAACTTGTGGCCAAGCGTTAAAAATTGGAGGACGCTTAAACGTCGCCTTTAAAAGTTGAACGTGATTGCTTTTCGGGCCCCGTTCGCATCGCATTTTCTTCATGAGTAGGCTTCACTGCACGATAAAACCTGGGAAAGCCTGCTTACAAAGACCACGCTTACACTGATCCTCTTAAAGTCGTCTTCACCTTTAAACACAAATGCATTGCTGGGCATTGTGTGCTGGGCCTGTGTAGATGTAGATGTAGAGGCATTTTGTGGATGTAGATGTAGAGGTATTGTGTAGATGTTTATTTTACGTCATATGCGCTGATGGAGAATATGTGCAGCTCGTCATGGCCATCTTCGTATTCTTCGGTCCAAAAGCTGGCTCGGTGTCCTCGTTTGCAAAGAAGTGTGCGTTTGCGTTTAGCGGCTTAATGTTCACCTGCGCGTTAAGCGAGACGCCTCGTCTTTTCTTGGCATCCACTTCATCGACGTTTGGAATATGCTTACCTGCATGACACGCACGCTATTTAGCCCATATCCCACAGCGCACGCATACACGCCACTGTTCTCAGGTATGGCGTGACCTACAAGGCGACAAACAACGACGAACACCAAACTTCAACAAAAAGGGCAGAAAGAGCCAAAGAAAGCTTTGCTTCCTTTTCAGTCGTCAGTTTCTTTCTTAATACATTTCAGTCTTTCTACCGCTCGTCCCACATTGGCGATACGATGCGGGGCGTGTGGCCACGAATGCGCCGATAGTTAATGGCACATAGCAGTTGGACGTTGCTAACGAACCATGTTACTTAGCAAGAAAGCATCCATCAGCTACTGAGTAACCGCAGTTGTGATTATAGGTAATGACAAATGTATCCACCGTGAAAACAAAGAACGGTCAAGCACGGGGAAGTGCCATCCAAAGCCTCGCTATATCAAATAGAAAATTAAAGTGCAACCAGAACCATAGATAAAGCTTTTGAATGTCTCACAAAAAGTTTCTTATGTCAAAAGATCAATAAAACGCTGAGGAAATAGCGAAGGGCGCAATCGCGACCCCTTCACAATGTAAATTGCCCGAGAACGCGCATTAAAGTATAGGTACGTTATCTGTACGTCACTGAAGGAAAGGCATAGCTGTGGTGTTCCAAAATACCCGAAGCTCATTCATGGACAGGCATTACCATCATTGGCGAATTACAGGACGCGCATAGCACGCACACAACTATCACTATTAGCACCTGTCACATTGCGCTGTGTTACCTTTATTGCTATAATTCAATCTGACTCCGATCACTAATGCACACTCAAGCCACACACAAGAAAAAACTGCTAGCATAGCATGCGGCAGGATGTAACTCGTTCTATGATTTTTTTTTTTGTTGCTGAAAGAACCTTTAGGTTCGGCAGCAGCGGGGAATGTTGCATTTGAGAATGCAAATCTCATATTTGAGATTCTCCTAACTTTAGGCTTTATTATCTCCTAAATCGCTGCTGAACATGATATATTTGTTCTTATTCTCAACATCCTCCTTTAGGGTGTCGGAGGCACGACCTGACTGAAAAGGCTGTGTTCTTTAAACTTTTGACATTATCTTCACCTGAACACGCTGTAATCTGATCTTTGGCGTCATATTTTACACAGTAGTTCAGGGATGTAGGAGAATTTTGCGTAATAACTTTCGTGGTCTTGTGAAGCTTAATACATTGTTTAATTTCAGACTTTTGAAAGACAACAAAGACGTTATTCTTGCGGGAAAATCATGTGCTCGTGTGTTCATACCCCTCTGCGGAAAAGCGCGAGAACTGAAGTGGTAAGTAAGCGTCATCACCAACATTGGTATCACGAAATCCTTATCCTCTGTATAAAAAAAGACATTTTTCCTGCGTAAACCTTAGATTTTTTTACATATACGTGAACATACATCTTACTGCAATATCGGGTTCGTTAACGTGCACCTAAATTACACGGGTGTCGTCGCATTTCGCCGACATGGAAATGCGGCCACCGTACTTAAATATCGGGAGTAATAGAATAATGTCTTGAGCGGTCAAGAAGGAAGATTTATTAGTTGCCACCGCTCTTGCGTCGGATACACTTGTATTTTACTTGGTGCAACAGTGTTGGAGATATATTCATGAACATTCTGTCTTGGCATCGGCCATGATGAATCGAGTCATGCTTTCAGCTTGCAACTTTCATAAGCATAGCATAGCAGCGGCTAAAATCAGAAATATAAGATGTCTCGATTTCGCAGACCAAGGCTTTGGCTTCATTAACTTTTTGGCTGTCCATATTGCCCACAATTCAAAATTTCGCGATAATCTTTCTCAGTCAGTATTCATGTATAGCTTTGGGTAATGCTTTGACGCTAATGAACTGATAAAAAAAAAACGCTTCTACGGAACGGCTGTTGACACAGCTAAGAAATGCAGACGTTGGCTTAAAAGTGAGTGGTGGTTTTTTTGAACATCTCTTTCTCTTGTTGTTTTCCTCTGTTTGTCACTTTATCGTATTTTCCATCTAGGTTTTATGACCTTGGACACACTGTGATTGGTGTGGAATTCGTGGAGGAATGCGTGCGCAGCTACTTCATCGACAACGATCTGCAATTCGAAGAGGCCACTTGTCCCATCACTGAATGCAAAATACTGAGGGTAGGCAAAGCTTTTCGGCCAGTAGGCGTCAGAAATTGCATTTAAATACTCACTGAAAAAAACGATCAGTTGTCTTATCGAGCCGCGAAATGAAGCACACAGTTTGTTTCTCCAGAACTCCTCTAAATTTCATTTGGGCCTACATCGTGGATGTAGTTACCTTTTTAGATAACAAAATATCAAAGGTAAACCTTGCAGTATCTGTATCCTATAATATGAAAAAGTACATATGACATAGTCGTATTGGGGCTCTCAGATTGCTCATGATTCTTATTATTCGAGGAAGAACATTATGCTTGATATCAATTTTTCTCCAACCAGGAAAGGCTGTTGAGGAAATTAATTATGGGGTAATATTCGCAGAATAGTTTACAGAGAGTGCAGCAAGCAATCGTCCTCCATCCTCGAAGGTATAAAGCAGTAATGGCTTATTTGCCACAACATTTTCCACCAGGTATCACGTGCTCATAAATACACATGTATATTATGTAGATATTTAATTCACCATCTACTACTGAAGCTATTGAAGAGTTATTACAAGACAGATTAACAGAAGTCCACAATTCCCTTCCTGAGCATGGCTTGAGCCTGTGTGCTGAAGGATCAATGGTGCTGCCTCTTCCTTGTGAAATTGTAAAAAAAAAAGAAAAAAAAACATCGCTACTGGAAGTAGTACTGGGTAGACGGGTATCATGTTTGAAACTGCGACTGACGGACACAAACGCAAGCAATGTCGTCGATGTTTTTTCCGCTACCAGTTGTATTTGCGATGGAGGAGCCCTACAGACGCCCTACAGCTACCAATCCACATTTGTGGACACATGTAGCGATAGCAATATATGTACACCCCAGGCGCATTTCTGCCGTCGGCGTCGCTATGATGTCCCTCGCCGTGCGCCGTTTGCTGTATGTTCGAGTGAAAGCGTGCGTGGCTTAATCTTGCGTGCGCAAGGGAAGAAAACGGGGAGGGAGCGCGCCGTCTTCCATCGCGCTCAAGGCACCCTGGGAGGTGGGGGGTTCTACTCCGACGACGGTTGCGTATTGCGTGGGCGCGCGCGGCCGCACAGGCCCCATGTTGAAAGCGATGTTTCTCAGATCATTATTAGGTGTTGTGAGATGTATACGTGTGTTTATTGCCAAACTTTTATTGAGATAGCAGCTTTGTGGACACCACAAGGACGTTCACTCCATCGGCACCGTCGTACTCTCCTGGTGACACTAGCACATGCGGGGTCCGCGCCCGAAGGGTTAGAAGTTCTCCGGAGATCTGCAGTGAGTTTTCTTTAGCTGCGAAAATGACGATTCCAGGTTAAAGTTATCTCACGGTCCATACAATCGTCCCTGCAGCGGAGTCATAGCAGGGGTCTGGCTTCAGCTGCGGATACGAGTGTCTTGCGCACACACTAGCATTCCTGCTGATGAGCTGTTTGCATCAAGGAGGATGAAAAATTTTGTTAATCCTTGGTTTGCATGCCCACTGTAATGCATACAGTGTTGTGAGTGAAACGAGCAGTACACTTTAGATCCAAAGCCTCGCGGTATTTCTTTTCTTGTCTCGGCACCAATGACGTGCAACGCCGGTGGTTGCGCTCCTCGTCAAAGGGGCGTTGTGGGACGCGCAGTGGCGCTCAAGGCGTTGTTTCTCTGCGGCCATGGCTTGGCTGTATAGAATATACATCTACCTTAGATCTACCTTCACGTATCGTGTAGTTTTGTAATCATACATCCGGAAAGACGTGCGTTGGTATCTATATATTCGATAGTTCAGTTGAAGTATCACGTATCTTAAGATACAACGTACACCCATCGCAAAATGCACTCCGGACTCACTTAAGGCTAGCAAATGTCGACTCTAAATCTTATTCTGTATGAGTAAGTTTTTTTCGTTAACCCTTATTTCTAAAAAAACAAGCACAAACCGGAAGATGACGAAATGTCAACACACTGCTACATTAAAATTCCGCACTTTGCGAGTTTACGAATAAAGAGCGCCAGTCACAACAACTTTCTTTAGAAAATATTGGATGCTTTTCGGGCCTGTCAAAAATGAGAATAGCAGTGAACAAAAACTGAGATTCCTGAATAAAGTGTGCTTTGCTTACTCAAAAAGAACAAAAAGCAACCATCGATACTTTCCTGGTGAATATATGGTCAATCAGCCTAAGTTTGAGACGATAACATAATATTTGCAGGTTATTTTTGTCGTTCATCTTCTATACTGGGAGTGTAAGTGTTTCAAAAGATCGCTACGCTTTTTTGTTCTAACGCCATCTGTCATAAACCCCGTGAATGAGGCGCCAACGCTGGGCCAAATTCCAAAGCCGACTTATCAGCTTCGGAAAATAACCCCACGACTCGGTCCAAAGACCGAGTCAGAGCCCAGACTTGTCAAAACCCAACAAAATACATTCTTCAAAACAGGCAGTTACATACGCACATGTACATTTCAGATAGGCATGTCACAGAGCAATTCGGATGACAAAACTCGGTTAATAAAACTCTGGAAAATAATTAACGACAATCACTAAGACTTCAACACTACAGAAGGAGTAGGAACACAGTATCTACTTGTATTCATCCGTGATAAATACGAGTCATATGAGCTAACTCATCGGTTAGCTTGCCGGGGAATCCCCTTCTTCCACAGACGGTCAGTCTTCACTTCACATCGCTTCACCGGCGCGGTCTGATTCCCCCACTGATTCCCGCAAGGCACTTTTATACCCTTAGGCGGTGTTTCTCAAACCTTTTGACGGAGTCGCGATCCCGTAGCATGAACCTAACTTGGGAATCTTCTAGACTCTTCCAGAAGGATGGAAGAGTCTAGAAGACTCTAGACTCTTCCAGAAGGGTGGAAGAGCCTCTCTCTCTCTGTTCGCCACGAGTCTGGGTCTGAGATGGTGTTCCGCGGCGCGCCTTCTCTCTCTCTCCTCTTAACCTTCGCGTATCTTGTCGAAGCTTGTAGACTCCGTTGATCGTGTCGGCTGTCTGTGGCGTATGCACTTGCTCCCTCTATCGAAGCTGCCGCAGGGCCGACGTGCTGTTTCGCTGACCTGATTGACACACGGCCAGCATTTTCTTTTAGCGCACTTTTGTGAGAATGCAATACGCACTTCTGTGAGAATGCAAAAAAGCACTATTATAAGGCAAGTATTTTTGCAACATGTGCAAGATTGGCTAGATTAACCCAACTCTTTGCTAGCCAATTTCCAGGAAATTCGTATGGAAGAAGTACCGCTGCTTGGGCAAGTTGGTACATGGTTTTTGTGATGCCATCGGACGAAAAATACGTGGAGATGAACACGAATTGAATGTACACGACAAGCGCTTGTGGTGTGCGTTTGCTGTGTCTTCGTGCCTTCGGCTTATTGGCGCCAATGCCTCAAGGTTACCTATGAAAGAGCTCATCATGGCTGATGAGAGTTGAAATGCTTCTTAGATTCAACCTAATTTGCTGTTGCATGATCTTCCTTTTCACGTGACAGAGACAACGTGAAAGCAGTATGAAGGCTTTAGGAGGCTATCCGATTTAATTCAGCTACACCTAAAATTTTGAAGTTTCACATAAATTTACAAAAACTTCGAATATTGGTGCGGACATTCTATGCCATAGTCATTCAGGTCTGTTTACTACAGCCTAAAAATGAAGAGTTGAGAGCTAAACGAGTTGTTTATAAAACGCCAACCGATGCGGTGCTGACCTACTGAGTGCATTATCTGAAGTTTTATGAGGGGCGAATATAAAGACATAAGCAAACACATTGACATGTACGATGTTCTCTTGCATTATAATTGACCCGCACTGCCTCGAACCGATTATAATTGCAACACAGAAAAGTCGTCAATTGCTTAGAGTAGGTGCATTGATCTCATGCGATCCCTGCTAGCCCCGTAGAGTATTCGGAATATTTACCTCAGGGGTGCCTCTCTAAATACATGGACGAAAGGAAACGCTATTCTCTGCTACAACTGGGGAAATTTGACAATAGTTATTGCATTTAAAGGAAAAGTCTAATTTTTATTGATGCCAACAATGTTTCACCAAAAGTATTGGAAATTCGCAAAATTTCAAACAACTAAAGCTTGAACTTTACGCTTCTGACTCTCAGCAACAATGAAATAAATCACAATTCTGTAAACTGCGAGTGAGACAGCTAGACTCAGATCAAATCAACATCGGGAGCTCGGGCACCCCGCAGGGCTCGGTCATCTCGCCGATGCTCTTTAATCTCGTCCTGCTGGGGTTACCCGACCGATTATTGCAAATCGAAGGACTGCACCACACGCTATACGCGGACGAAATTACGATCTGGACGACAACGGGCAGCGACGGAGCGATCGAGCAACGTTTACAGCAGGCCATCCAGTGCGTGGAAAACTACTTGGTGGGCACGGGACTCACCTGCTCGGCCGAAAAATCCGAACTGCTGCTATATAGACCGGTCAGAAAGGGGTGCCCACCTAAAGGCTACACCCCCCTGGAAAAGGAAGAGATCAAATTAACGGCATCAAACGGCGTACCCATCCCGATGGTAGACAAGATTCGGGTACTTGGAATGATGATAGAACACAAGGGCGGCAATGGCGAAGCACTTCGCAAGATAACAGCAAAGGCCACCAGCACGATGCAGCTCATCCGACGCATCACCAATAAACACGCGGGCATGCGCGGAGGCAACGTCATACGACTTATACAAGCCTTCGTTATTTCTCAAATAACGTACAGGGCAGCGTTTCACAACTGGACGGTTGCGGAAAGAAACAAGCTCAACGCCCTCATACGCAAGGCGTACAAATGTGCGTTGGGACTTGCGCCCGGAGTGAGCACCACCAAGCTCCTGGAACTAGGCTTGCACAACACGCTCGAGGAACTCGTGGAGGCGCAACAAGTGTCCCAACTCGAGCGCCTATCCAAGACCCGCCCGGGCAGGCACGTGCTCGAAAAGCTCGGCATTACATACCACACGCAGCACGGCATCAAAGTGCAAAATCCAAGAACCATGCGCGAGCAACTATACGTGCCCCCATTTCCTCGCAACATGCACCCCCAACACCACAGGGGGAGACGTAAAGCCAGGGCACAACACATGAACCAAAGTTACTCAAACGACAAGGAGGCAGTCTTCACCGACGCAGCCCGTTATCGAGACAGGAAGAGTTTCGTGGCGGCAGTTACTAGCCACCGAGGTAACCACCTCAGGAGCGTCACCGTAAACACGGCATATGCCGAAGCGGCAGAGGAAGCGGCCATAGCACTGGCCCTCACACAAACAAAGGCTACATACGTGATCTGCGATTCGCAAACGGCAATTCGCAATTTTGCAAATGCGCGCATATCGCAAGAGGCGTATCACATACTCAAGCGACATCGCATACACCAGGGAGAGGCCGACGTCGATAACCGAAGGCACTTGCTATGGATCCCGGCACACACTGGACTGAGCACCCCCAACAAAGCGGCTCACCGCGTTGCTCGGGGCCTCACTCACCGAGCATCATCGGAGGAAGAGCCCCCGCGGGGTACTGCAAACATCTGGGCGTGGGAGGATCGTTTGACCAGGTTCCACGACATCACGACACACTACCAGTTACAGAGACGCGTATACCCATTCCCTCACGCTAGGTTAGACAGGGCGCAAGCAGTACACTATATACAGGCAATTACAAACCCAAGACTCATGCACGCCATGTATCCAGACATGTACACAACAAACAGATGCACATCCTGTGGCGAGGTTGCAACACTTAATCACATGTTATGGGAATGTCAGGACATAACAAACAATTCGGGCAGTGCCGACACCTCCGTCTCTTCCACCGCCAGCCTCCGCTCGCGTTGGAAGACCGCACTGCTCAGCTCGAACCCGACAGCACAGCTCTGGGCCGTCCAGCGAGCCGAGGAAGCCGCTTCGAGACAAGGTCTCCGAACCGCGTCCGCGGCGGGTGCCCAGACCCACTAAAAATACGCCGGACTCAAATCTTATCAATTTGATATTAAAGTTTAGCGTTATTCTTCTTCTGTAAACTACACTTATTCGGAGATATAAAATGAACAGAATAATTCATTATGCGCCGCTTTAAAATATGTCACTAATAAACTAGTAGGACTACTTGCGCAATCCTTTTAAACATTCTAAGAAGATCAAGTAATCTGTGATATCATGGAACGCATCTTTACACTTAAAATGCTATAACAGATGCAGTTTACAGATCTGTGATAACTATTTTTAGTTCTAAGTTATGAATTTGTACACATCATGCGGCAATTCCTGAAACCAATTTTCGTAAAGAACAACGCAGCTCTGAATCAAACGATTCTGTCCACTCCATTTGTGTAGATTTTAGTTTTTTCTATCGACGTTGTTCAAGTCTGCAGTTACTGAACACTTACAGATGTAGCTGCGAACTCATGTTGTTGTTTTTTCTTTGAATTCTTTTTATTGTTTTGTTTTGTTTTTAGATTGTACCCACCCCTTGTAACGCAATCTGGGTCTTGAGGGTACTATCGCGCTCAGTATGAGCTACACCACGGGGTTGCGTGGCCAAGCACGCTGTAAGGTTATACAGTGGCGCCGATCGTGACATGTTTCCGAGTTATCAGGGGAGGGTTTGGCTGTTCCTGTGAGTGCGCATCGTCCCCACTTGCTTGCTTTCCCCCTCGCCCACCTTTTAGCCTGTGGTGATTTCAGCTTCGAAAATGATAACTGCCGCCGTGGCTTGATGCCCAAACTTGGTGTTCGACAAGTCGAGCTTCACAAAACAGGTGATATCTAGCTTGGCTTTTTGTGTTTGCTTCATTTTATTTAATGGAAAATTCCGCACTGATGCGCCGCGCACCCTATTGTCTGAAAGTGGCTGCGTGTAGTGTGCACAATGAAACGCAAATACGTTCTTCACTTTGGAAAATGTCCCTAGTGCCAAACACTCAGCTCCAGCTTATAGTTGAACTGTCCCTGAAGCAGTATACTCAACGCCAAATAGCAGAGATGATCGGGGAGAGGTCGAATAAGACTGTCAATCACATCATCCAAGCTTACAGGGATGAAGGCCGCATCAGTGATGCTCCTCATAAATGGCACCCTCGTGCAACTAGTGCTGCTCAGGACATGGCTATCCTCGACGCCGGGCAGGCAAGCCCCTTCAGCACTGCCAAGGAGATCGGTGCTACCGCTGGTGTGTCTGCAAGCGTGTCGACAATAAAAAGACGACTGGCGCCAGGAAAGCTCAAGAGTCATGTTGTGGCCCAGAAGCCGCGCGTCTCCGAGGCAAACAAGACGGTGAGTCTCAACTTCGCGACTGAACACGCCTCCTGGACCACGGACGATTGGAAAACTGTATTTTTTGCTGACGAGTCTACCTTTACAACACACTGGGCCGAAAAGCAACGTGTCTGGCGCCCTGTCAACACCCGCTACGACGCGCTTTACGTGCAGGAAGTCGTATCGAGCGGCCGCACTGCTGTAAATGTTTGGGGCGCTATGTCCTGAGATGGACTTGGTGTTTTGCACCGTATTGAAGGACCGATGATATCGGCAAGGTATTGCGACATCATTGATTATGTCATGATATATCTTACGCGTTGGACGGGCCTTTTGCTGATGGAGACTTCCTGTTCCAACAAGACCTGTCACCTGTCCGCACTGCAAAGGTTGTTGGGGAGCTCCTGAACATGCGAGGTGTGCGGTGTCTCAAGTGGGTCGCCAAAGGGGCAGACCTTAACATCATTGAGGCCGTATGGGGTAGAATGAAGGTCAGGCTCTGCAGAAGAGGATTGCACACTTCATCCGCTGATGAGCTGTGGAGCGCTGTAGAAGAAGAATGGATGCGCCTCCAAAATGAACACAGTTTCATGGAGAACCTGTACGCGTCACTCCCGTCGAGGATGCAGAACGTGATTGCAGTTCAAGAGCCCATGACCCGCTACTCAGGCGTGATGACCGCTCCATCTATTTTCCGTTCTTGTTACTCGTGTTTTTGCCCTTTCACATTCTTTTGATGTTGTAAAATGTTATTATTTCTGTTATTACTACTATTGTGCCTTTCTTTCTTATGCATTCTAAATGCAGTCAGTATTGCTCATTCACATTGTTATTCATATAGTTATCTTGACTAGGGTTTCTTTACTATGTTATTTGCTTTGTGTCCGAGTCAAGGTACATTACAATTCTCGTGTTATTTTTCTGTTCGTATTTTCTTTCAATGCGAGAAATGGGCTTTTCTTCCCGATTCCTATCACACAAAAATAAAGGAAACCAAAAAAGCAGCACAGCTTTTGTTTTCGCTGAAATATCGGAAGGTTTTTTTTTTCATTCCAGCCGCATTTTGCGATCTTTTGATGATCACGCAATCTTTTGGGGAGGCAGGTAAATTTCTCAGTCAAGAGGACTGCACATGACCTCACGCTGATGTATCCAAGAGAAGCATTTGCAGCCTCTCCCTTTTCTAGGCAAACTGACCGGAGACTGGTATATGTCGATAACTAGTGTTATTAGTACACATTAACAGCGTAGTTCCGGTAAACAAGCAAAGTATGGCTACTGCGGCCATAGAAGGAATGATGCTAGCGAGCACCGGAATGGTATCAACGGCAACGCGTTGGGGATTGGCAGCACAGCTCTGCCAAAACTCTGTACTGAAAATATTGAAGGCCAGTGTCGTTACCGCGTCTGTCTCTTCGCTAGAAGCATGACGCAATCTGAAAGTGTTTAAGTAAAACGCATTTTAGATGAAGGTTGTGCGTATTTAATAAGTCTCACACGCAATCTCTGCTAAGCGGTAAAGTTCATGTATCATCGTCGAATTTCTCTTCAGTGAAGACAGAATCAACCAGCAAAATAAATGGCAAAAAGTTCCTTCAAATAAAGGAGGGTGGGGGAAAGCAAGCAAGTGGGGGTGATGCGCACCTGCAGGAACAGCCAAACCCTACCCTGGTAACTCGAAAACATGTCACGATCGGCGCCACTGTACAACCTTACAGCGCGCTTCGCCACGCGCTCCCGTGTTGTAGCTCATATTGAGCGCGATAGTACATTATTAAATAAATAAATAAATGCAACAGATATTGTTGTAACCAACTAATCTGTTGTCTAATCAGAATAATTGTAGGTTTTACAAATAGTTCTGAGTTGGCCCCCATGGAACACTTCCTCGTAATGACGATATCGTATTTTCTAGAAAGCCGCAAAAAAAAGTTGGGCTTAACAGAAAAAAAATGGCTGCGGCTTAGCTCAGCTAACCCTGGATATGAAAAGCGAAAGCTTGATTTAGCCTGGTTAAATCTTGTTTTCACTTGATTAGCCTTTGATTTAGCTGTAATTATTATACTTAGGTATACACTCATCGATACAAGCCAGGTATAAATTATAAGCCGAGCAGTCCAAGCGTTTTGCGAGCCGAACAGCTAGTGCTTCCGCGCTTGGCATTCCGGAGCCTTTCCAGTGAAGCATTTTGCCGTTCGGTGGAGGCCGCGGATCCCAAGGGATCGCCGCCGACCTCCTATAAGGGAGCGCAACTGGTCCTTGGAGTGGTCCCCACTTTTTGGGTGAAATAAAGAATTCACCACCACCGGGCTAAAGACGCGTGTCAGACGCCGCTTGCGGCGTGGTCATACGTCGAAAAGACGCCACGATGTAGGCAGACCAAGGAGAAAGAAACGCTGCCAGCTGCGACGGGTGCTCGGCAACGGCTCAGCTCGCGGTGCTGCCACCGGCCACAGCGAAACGCCGAGAATGTGGCCAGTGTAGCTTTCGCTACAATAAGTGGAAAGAGGTCTATTGGTCAGAAATACGATATTTGCAAGCCAACTCTTATACCTTCGGTGGATGCATAAAGATAGAGAAAGAGCGAGAGAGAAAACTTTATTTTGATGGGGCACGGAGAGTGGTGGATCCCCGTGGTGGGTAGAGCCTTCAGTCGAGGGCCCCAACGGCGGTAGCAGCACTTTCGGCTCTGGCGATCAGCTTTCGCTCATCCTCCAGTGCAGAGCTGGTCTGCCCCATCGGCCACTGCTCGTGCGTTGCGCTTTGGGGGAGTCATTAGGGATTTTTCGTCATGCCCATGTGGTATAATAGAGGGTAGCGCGCTCACTGCAGAAAGGACAAAGGGACTCATAAAGGGTGTGGTACATCGTGTGGACGAGCCTGAGGCGAGGAAAGGTGTTGGTCTGGAGTTTTCCCCAGGCCGTGGCTTCAGCTCTGGTTAGGAATGGGTGTGGTGCCCGGTTGGAGTGACCTAGGGCTATCTGTGTACACGATGGTTTCCGCTGACGGCTTCGTGTCGCGCGGTCCAGATTATCGTGTTGCGGGGTATTTTGTTAAGGTGTTTGAGAATACCGCACGCTACTGTATGTAGATGGCCATTCCCATAGACTCGTCGTGGTGACTGACAATGTGTAAGAATATATAACGAGGATTTGTCGGAAGTTTCACAGTATCTTAGATAAAATCTGATACATTTATTCGTCTGGTAGCTTTTATCTGCATGTGAAATACTTATGGCCTCAGTACCTTGTATCTGCATCTTGATAGAATTTCGAAGCATACTTGAATCACCCTGCAACAGCAATTGCCTCGTTTCTTGCATTTGCTCAGAACCTCACCCAGCGTATTCCAAGAGCTCCGCCTGAAGTGCTTCAGCCCAATGCTAAATCCCACCGCCGCTTTCAGTTGTTTCGCCCTTCGGTGAAAACTTCTCTTTCCCAGCGAAACCTGTATATGACTAGGCGAAACGTAAAACTGTTCGCCACATGTTTCGATAAACGTCTCCATTGGCTGCGCCGTCAGTTACGCCGTTCTCTATGTCGCACCCAAGCGCACGCGCCATTGGTAGCGTCGTTAGTGGCGTCGTTAGCAAACTCGTTCCCGCCATTGCCACGTTGACGCTGCTCTGCCCGCAACGCCAACTTATCGGCTCGCAGTTGTCGCATGCATTGGATATCTCGAGTTAGCTTGGCGTCGTGGTTAGCAGCATCCACCCGCCATTGGCGCTTGCGTTCCAGTTCGCGGTTTCAATGTGGACGTTTCGTCGCAGCCGAAGCCAAAGTGCCGCTCGAGAAACTCCCGCCGAAAGGGGGCGTTGGCCCCGACGAAGGCGTTCCCGCCATTGCTACGTTGACGCCGCCTCCTCGGCTCGCCGTTGTCGCATGCGTTCGACATCTCGAGTTAGCTCGGCGTCGTGGTTAGCAGCGTCCGCCCGCCATTGGCACTTGTGTTCCACTAGAAACACAAACATGTAACCAATAATTGAAAACGCTTCAATAAAGCGTCGAAATTACGCCACCGCTAAACACCGGGGCCGCACGTTTCAGCTTCGCTAGTTAACCATCTGTACGGAGTTGTTGGGCGGTGCTTTTTTTTTTTTTTTTTGGGGGGGGGGGGGGGGGTTGAGGGACGCCAATCCCTGAGGCGACTTCGCATAGGCGGTACCGCCCCCACTGTTGACTCAAGCTATCGACGGTGTTGGTGTATGGAGCTTTCTTCACAGATTCGAGAGATGTGCACTGCGTTTGACTGCAAAAGTGACGCAGACAGGTATGTCCGTCGTCATTTTCTGCTCAGTCGGCTTAACAATGGAGCCAGGACTGTGTTCTGATTTCTACATCTGGCATGAGCGTTGGGTGCATAAACACTAACTCCTGAGTAACTCCTGAGTAACAATCGCTAACCGTTTTCTATCTCAGCCACCATTCACGTACTGCGGCAGCTACGTTAGATGCGGTGCTACTATCATGTCAGCGTTCTGTAATGGCCTATGCGTTGTTTCTGCCGCGCAGGAGTTTTTTCCTTGCGTGGTGTGTCGGACCAGTATCTCGCCCCTGTGTATTTTCAGAATACCATTTGGTGTGTTTTAGTGAAGCGTTAAATTTCGCTATCAATGTTTCCCACTTCGAGGGAAGCTATGCAATTTTTTGTCTCCTCCTCGTGAAACATTCTTAGCGCTGCGAATTTGCACAGATCCGATTCCTCAACTCCCGCCACTTAGTTACGAATTGAGAAATGAAGGTGGCTCGTATGACAGAGTCATAAAAATACTGCCACGGGGCACGGTTGGCAACAATGAAGTGCCCGAAATTGCAGATTCAATAAGGTAAAGTATATTTCCTTGGTTTTTGCTTGAGCCTTCGATGACAAAAAGAAAGGACCAGTCGCCGCTACTTTTACTATTGCTGTTTTCATATTTTCATAAAATACCATACGGTGGAAAATAAGCTCGAGTATTACATGTGAAAAAAAGTATGCCAGAACACCTACGCACTTCTTATGAGTTGTGAATGCGAAAACATTATTGTATAATTCACCACCGTTCAGCAGTCTTCCGAATTTAGCGCTGCGAGCAGTGTGCCTTAGAGGTATGAGTTGCCCGAACCAGCAAGCAGCAGCAGCCTGCAGTGCAGGCTCGGGCACCGCGTGCCGGCTTCCGAGAGCGAATATTACGCGGTGTGCAGGCGATGCTTTCTCCCCTCACACTGCACCTGGCACGCTATCACCCAAGTATTCCTTCTCACCCACTCGACTCCGTTAAGGCACACTCGTGACGTGGCGTCGCAGCCAATGGGAATTTGTACAATGGGAAAAGTGCCTCGAGCGGGCCGTGGCACGTCAATCTTGCGTGTATTAGCAGTCTTCTGTCACATTCGGAAAAACACTCTTATGTAGCACATATTGAGCAACAGAAAGCCGTATCGGGCGTTTTTGCTGTTGCTCTACAATTTTCTCATTGACACTTTGTCTAATCATAATATTTGTGACGTTGATTAATAAATAAGACTAATTATCTTATTAGACAGAATCCAAAAAATAATCTGAGCATCTCCGAGCGACGGCAAAACACATTACTTTGGATCGCACCTGCTACGTGGCATTTGCACATTTTTAACGTTTGGCGCAAGTTACGTGAAACACCCTGTATAGGAATCATCCTTCTGAATGGCACGCGCCAGACGACAGACCGAACTACCTTCATTGCTCTCGAGTTAGCCACATTTCCCGCTACTGGCGCAGCCGATAGTATTGCCGAACAAGGTTTCGATATGACCGTTTTCGGGACCACGGACGTCACAGGTTCGCTTCACTCCTCGCTAGCACTCACTGCACTCTGAAGTTGCCTGTCAGAGAGACTGGTCCAGCCACTGGCCATCACCTCGAAGTTGTCACTCCCGTTCACCACTGTCACCAGTAAATGAGGCGGGGAAGGGGGCGGGGGAGGGGTACATAGTATATCAAGTACATAGTTTATTAGTTTATCTGCCGTAATATTTCACAGCTTAGGCAAATAGTAGTTGTATGTTCAAGGCTTTGAGAGACTGTTCACTCCGCTGTCTGACTTGTATTGGTTGGACTGAAGCATCAATTCACAAGTGTACGAAGCTTCGTGAAGCTACGTTCCACATTGTAGAGACATAACACAATATGTGTCAAAGCAAGCTAACGACACAGCGCATGTGTTAGCTAGTTTGCTTATACACAGGCTGAGCCCGCTTTGGATAATGTCGAGCGTCGCTGGGTCTTTCATCAGTTCGTAATTTCTTCGCACTTCGCAGCGTGATACTGCATATGTGCCAAAGTTTGAATCAAATTTTTTTCACGATAGTGAAAAAGTAGGCGTATATCTTTTTATCTTATCCCAAATATCTATGCAGGATAGCAAGCGACAAACTTGTATCTCGTTCACTTCCGTACCTTTCCTCTCTCTCTGTCTTTCACCCTCATGACAAGCATAGTGTGAAGCTTAAAAGCACAAGAAATTAAATAACAAATTTGTCACCATTGCAATTTAAGGGCTGAAAAAGTCGAAACAGTGGCAATGTGAATTCGACAGAAGCATTATCTGAGAGGAGACCGTACCCTTGCCTGCAGGCTTACTTCTTCGTTAGCTGATTTCGCTCACTGGGCTTTAGGACAAGGGGAGGGAAAAGTAACACAAGAAGACGACAAATAATGATGCTATATTACAACGTACGCGACATTTAATACCGTAACATCATAACTATTGCCAACGCACAACCAAAATGGCACACTAAGGCGTTATGCCTTTTGTGAATGACCTATTGTACAGTTATAAATGCCACAAAGGAAAGTTGAAACGAAAATACACTCGTTAAGGCGAAGCAGTGCCTATGAAAGAAATATGCACCTAATTGCCAACCCAAGTTCAAGTGCGGTGTGCTATGAGCTTTGAACTTCAACATGTCGTTTCAGCAATAACATCTGAGTACTCATGTAGTACGGGTTTATGGTACTACTCCCTCTCTGATCTTTTCAATTTAAGAAAAAAATTTAGAAATTACTCGCTTCCCAGCCCTGCGAAAATTGACGCGCAGCGAAGATATAGAAAACCACTACAACTGCTCAGGGGGATATACAATGCTTTATGTTTTTAGAGTAATGGTTGTAATGGTACTTTAGGTAATCGTAGTAATGGTAATGTTGGCAGTATTCCGCCGCTGGTCGCATTGCCGTTCATTTTCCCCTTTAGCGCTCTTCATATTCACGTATTCAAGCACTAACTATGCGTTGAAGAGCTAAGGAGTAGCCGGCGCCTTATTTGTGCGTCAACATCTCCTCATATCATATCAATAAAAAAAAAAATATGCGTTGCCTTCCTATAGCGCTGCTATGCCAACAATTAAATCAGCTGCTAGGCTGGTTCTTAGAGACGTCACTCCCCACGTCGCATGCTGCCGTCGCCGCTGCAGCTAGAGCAGCACTGATCTTTACCGGGAAACGTATGCGTGAAGCGCTACGTGCTTCGCATTGTTGTCAGGAGCGCCTTATCATCAATTATGTGTTTCGGATGCTTGTTTTGTGATTGTTATAGATTGAAACGAATGCTGTTCTGTATCTTGTATGCGTCATTTCAAAGAATGTATGCACTTTTCACTTCACTTTGCTCAGTGCTTGACGTCTCTGACTTAGTCTACACCAGTACGAACCTGTGCTGTTGCCCTGCACAGTCGCCGGGATCGGCCCACAGGTTTGCTAACAGACGCGGACTGGAAAAATGACGACCACCAAGACGCTGACAGATTCCCTGTAAAATAAACTGTGAAACTGTTTTCGGTAATGATCAAGAAAACACGTGGCCTAATGTAAAACATATTGTTTTCGTGGAAATTATAATATTGGTGTGCTTGCGTGTCAAAGCGATAAGCATAACTGAATGGCGATAAGCAAATTTGAATGGTAATAAGCATAACTATGCGGAGCCACGACGCACCCTTATGTTTTTTCTTCTTTTCTTGTGTAGACCACAGACCATCGCCTGCAAATTTTTGTCTGCAACATTATGAACTTTAAAAGGTAAGTTACAGATTGAATTTTTCAATAATTTGTTTCTCTGAATACGCTGGGAGCGTTCTTGATTTATGCTTGTTAAGAAATACAACTATATATCGCCCGTACAATGTGGGTGCACTCGTTTGGTGATAAAAATATTGTCAACGGTTTGGCGTGAACCCAAAATAGTTACTTTTGAGCATTTATCCTAGCACAAAATTGCAAGTACACTTGAAATTTGACTACATTTGAAACACTAGTTCAACCAGAGCAATCCTGAATTTGCAAACAGTCGGGATGGATAAATGTACACAGAGTAACCTATGTTTTCAAGCACTATAACCAGCAAATACATTTAGAAGTTGTTCGAAGCCCTGCAGTCAATTGTTTGCGTTGTTTTTCCTGCTATTCAGTGCCTAACGACACGTAATTGAAGATAAGAGACTGTGAGGATATTCAATGTTCTTTTTGTAGAAATTATTGGCACTGGTGAAGCCCGTTTAGTTATTCCTCACTACAATGATTCATGGGACACTCGGTACTAATGTCGCTGGTATTACTTTAATCGAAAGTTAGTGGTATTTTTTGTTAGGTATGTAGTTTAGATAACGTTGAAAAATAAATTTCTTGGCGTTGGTAGCTGTGGGATGACATTTTCTTGTTTATGTTTATAGTTGTTTATCTTTCACCGGTGACCGCTTTTCACCGACTAACAAATGTTAAACGTTTTCTCTAGGCACCGGACGCGCCTGCATGTATCAGAAGATTCTCGAACGTTATCGATGCTTCTATCCGTTGTCTGTTGTCACCAACGCTCATGTAATATCATTGTATGAGCGACGGGAATTGTGTAGAACTTTCTTGAAGACACGCGGGAACCAGGGATTAATCTGGAACCTTCGATGACTCATGTATAAAAGGCGACGTGTTTCGCCGCTGATCAGATTTCGACGATCGCCGACTGTGTCCGTCGCTATCGTTGTGCTTCGAGTGCAACTTGCTTTTGTGGGCACAGGCTCGCCCAATAGAGTCGGTTTCGTCATTCACAGTTTTGCGAATTTTTTCTTCGCTGTCACTACTACGCGAAATATGGTGGAGTTGGTTTTGTGTCCATGCAGCGGACTAAAGCCCCTCAATGTAAAAAGTAGCGTCACGCTTTGAAGAATGCCGCTTCCTCCTCGCACGCACTGTCCGAGGCAGTCGCCGCGTCGGTATTGGCCTAATGGCATCATGTGGGCCGTCGGCGGTGGCTGCGTTTGTTTACGATCGCGTTCCATCGCCATTTTCTCCTATATAAGCGTCTACCGACTGGTGAGGAGTGCATGTTGGCGCCGTTGCTCTCCCGTGTCGCTTTGGTTTGCGATCGCCTGGGACTGTGTTTTGTGGCAAGTGCGACGTCGCTTTACGGCAATTTCCATCACCATGACCTGCTGCGCTATCGGATGCCAAATTAGTTCCAGGAAAGGCAAGGAGCTTCATCGTTCTGTACGCCTACCGGCTAGAATTCGTGGGCACACGAAAGTGCGTGTGAAAACGTGATTAAGACACTTTTACGATTCAGCTCAATCCTTTTGAGATTGGAGGCTCGAGCATGAAAACTCATCTTAGGAGTGCAGCTCTGCCTTTTGTGATTACTTAGTAGCTTTCTTTAGAGCGAATAGCTTTGTTTGCCTCTTTTGTTCTTGTTCGTCGTTGGCGGCCACCCGGTGGATTTGCGATACAAAGGCACCGATGAAAAGCGTGCGTGCTCTCCCGAAATCGAGCTACGGGTTGCGTTCGTCGCCGAACGGCAGCATCATAGGTCTTTGAGGCGTATGGAAGTACGTGCTAATTCGCGTGAGCTTTAAAGTGTGTGAAGGTTAGGATGGGGGGTTGGAGCACTCGCAAAGAAAACATGCGGCCGCCCGCTCGTTCACTGGCTGGTTTAGTCGTCAATGTAATCGTTTGCTCGTTCGTTTAGTCGTTGGCTTGGTTGTTCGTTCAACTATTAGTTCGTACGGCCATTATGGGTCTGAGACGCACTAGCTTAAGGCTGGTGCGTCCGTGCCCTCCGCCAGCCTTTGAGCGTCATAGCTTATAAGCGCTGCGAATTCAAGTGTGAAGGATGAAACGGATTATTTAGCTTACTGAGGGTTCGCTGGAGGCCAGGATGGTGGCATTCGATCGTAAACCTGTTATTTACAACCATTCGCAACAAGATCTTGCAACACGCCCTTCACAAATGTAGTGCACGCTATACATTCGGAATCGTCATAGTACGGCGTTAGCGCTCGTTTAGATATTTATAAAAATAGTGGTCAAAACAGGAAAAAAAATTTGCCATCACTGGATTTGTATATTTGTCACGTAGTAGTTGCGGTGAAGAAAACGGTCGCAAAACTTGGAATGACGAAACGGACTTTTTATTGCGCGAACCTGTGCCCACAAAAGCAAGTTGCACTCGAAGCACAACGATAGCGGAGAACACAGTCGGCGATCGTCGAAATCTGACCAGCGGCGAAGCGCGTCGTCTTTTCTACATGAGTCATCGAAGGCTCCAGAATAATCCTTGATGCCCTCGTGTTTTCCAGAAAGTACAAGACAGTTTGCGTCGCTCATACAATCACATTACATAAGCGTCGGTGACAACAGACAACGGATAGAAGCATCGACAACGTTCGAGAAACTTCCGATACATGCAGGCGCGTCCTGCGCCGAGCGATAATGTTAAACTATTGTTAGTCGATGAAAAGCGGTCACCTGTGAAAGATAAAAAAGTGCACAGGTAAATATATAAATTGCTAAGAGGTTTATTAGCAACAGATGCAGGCGAACGGGTAGCAGTCACAAGCTTTCGGCCAAGGACAGCAACCACGAGCTCATGCCGGTGGCGATGCTGCTGAGGCACAGGTTACTCGCCTTCATTACAATCGCCCTCCCCCGAAAAAGGCGCCATCCTGGCGGCTTAAGGCGAAGACATTACTATTGGGTCGTAGTACGGCTTAATGCGACACACGTGGACAAGTTCGCGGTCGCGATTGCGCAGGTCTGTCGGTGGGTTGAGGGGCTCCACGAGGTAATTGACGGAGGACGTTTACTCCAGAACAGTGGTAGGGTCCGAAGTATTTCGCGACAAGTTTTGCGGAGTGGCCGGGTGTGGTAGCGGGTACTCGAAGCCAGACCAGAGAGCCAGGGGAAAATGTTGGTGCAGAACGGTTGGCAGGTTGACGGGATTGCTGCTGCCACTGGTCCTCGGCGGAAAAAGAGCGGGCAAGCTGGCGGCATTCCTCAGAATGTCGAGCAGATTCAGACAGCGGTGTACGCTCGGACGGATCAGGTTTATATGAAAGATTTGTATCGAACGTATTAGATGGCTCTCGTCCATATAGGAGAAAGTACGGGGAAAATCCCGTAGTTGCCTGGGCCGCAGTATTGTACGCATACGCCACGAAAAGGAGAAATTGGTCCCAATTTGAATGATCAGAGGCGACGTACATTGATAGCATATCACCAAGAGTAGGGTTGAGGCGTTCCGTCATGCCGTTAGTTTGTGGATGGTACGCTGTACTTGTGCGGTGAATGATTCGGCATTAGTAGAGTAGTGCCTTCAAAGCATCGGCAAGAAAGGATCGGCCTCTATCGCTCAGAAGTTCGCGAGGGGCACCGTGGCGCAGAACGAAATGCTGTAACAGAAACGATGCAACGTCGTGGGCGGTGACAGTCGGCAGAGCGTCAGTTTCAGCATAACGGGTCAAGTGATCCATTGCAACAATAATCCAGCGGTTCCCTGCTGGAGTGGATGGTAGCGGTTCGTATATGTCAATACCAACACGATCAAAGGAACGACTAGGGCAGGGAAGGGGTTGTGACCGGTAGACTTGTCCGAGAGGTAATTTTCGGCGTTGGCACTGAGTACAGGAGCGAATGAACTTTCGCACGTAGTTATACATGCTGCCCCAATAAAATCGGAGGAGTAGTCGAGCGCAGGTCTTAAAGAGGCCGGCATGCAAGCACTGTGGGTCTGCGTGGAAAGCGTCGCAGATAAGGTCACGAAGATGTCGGGGTATCAAAAGCAGCCACTTGCGTCCGTCAGAATGGTAGTTACGACGATAAAGAAGGGCATCGCGAATGCAAAAGTGGGTAGCCTGATGGCGAAGAGCGTGAGATGGTGAAGAGGTGGATGGACCAGAAAGGATGCTGATGAGAGCACTGATCCAGGGATCCTTGTGCTGCTCCCACGGTATGTTGTGCAGAGCATCTGATGTAAGTACTGGCTCAAGGGTGGATAGACAAGCGTTGTCCGCTGCGACCGGTGAGCGAGAAAGGGCGTCAGCGTCAGTGTGTTTGCGGCCAGAACGGTAAAGAACGCGGATGTCGTACTCCTGTAGCTCAAGGGCCCAGCGAGCAAGTCGGCCAGATGGGTCCTTGAGGGTGGACAGCAAACAAAGGGCGTAGTGGTCAGTGATGACGTCGAAAGTGTGACCATACAAATAAGGGCGGAATTTCCCAAGTACCCAATTAATGGCTAAACACTCTTTCTTTGTAACCGAGTAATTAGCCGCGGATTTTGTCAGAGTTCGGCTCGCGTAGGCGATGACATATTCCATTGCGCAACCTTCCATTGCGCGAGTACTGGCGCCGAGTCCGACGCCGCTGGCATCGGTGTGAACCTCGGTGGGGGAAGCAGGGTCGAAGTAGCGGAGGATAGGTGGCGAGGTTACCAGGCGTCGTAATTTCGTGAAGGCGTCATCGCAGGCGGGCGACCAAGATGAAAGTTCTTTGTCGCCGCTTAGAAGGTCTGTCAGGGGTGCACTTATGGACGCGAAATTTCGAATGAAACGTCGGAAATACGAGCATAAACCAACGAAACTTTGAGGCTCCTTTAACTTCTTCGGTTTTGGAAAGTCGGCGACGGCACGGAGCTTAGCTGGGTCGGGAAGAATGCCGTCTCGCGAGACAACATGGCCAAGAATGGTGAGTTTTCGGGCACTAAATCGACAAGTTGAGTTGAAGTCCCTCGTCAGTGAGACATTTCAGAACGTGCTCGAGACGGCTGAGATGTATATGGAAATCAGCGGAAAAGACAACGACGTCGTCCAGGTAGCCGAGACATGTGTTTCATTTGAGGCCGCGTAACATATTATCTATCATCCTGTCAAAAGTGGCTCGAGCGTTACGCAGGCCGATAATCATCACGGTAAATTCATATAATCCATCAGGTGTAACAAATGCTGTTTTAATGCTGTTTCATGGCGACCAGATGGTGTCATAGGGACTTTCCAGTATGCGGAACGTAAATCCAGCGATGAAAAGAACTCCGTTCCCTGCAAACAGCCGAGGGCGTAAGCAATGTGCGGTAACGGGTAAACGTCCTTGTGCGTTATCTTGTTCAGACGTCGGTAGTCGGCGCAGAACCAAATAGAGCCATCCTTTTTCTTAACAAGAACGACCAGTGACGCCCAGGTCCTGTTTGAAGGCTGTACAACGCCACGCTGGAGCATGTCATCAACCTGGTCATCAATTACACGGCGCTCCGAGGCGGATACCCGATAAGGGCGCTGCCGTAGAGGTAGGTGCATGACTGCCAGTATATATCTCGTGAAACATGGTTGATGTGCGACCCAAACCGGAAGCAGGGCTGCCAAAGAGGCGCGGAACTTCTACAGGAGAATGAGCAGCTGGCTTCTTTGTGAAGATGACATTTCATCGTCGATGGAGTGGTTGAAAGCGTCGAGGAGGGACTTATCAACCGCAGAGTCAGAAGGAAGTGCGCTAAGGTCTGTAGGAGTAGAAGCCGCAGGAGCGTCAAAAATGCAAAAGATGCCAACCGGCAGAACAGGGCCTAGGCATTCGCCATGAAATAAAGGTAAACGGAACGCTGTGGGGTGGTCGACAAGCATCTTCGTGGCACCACTGCAAAGAGTAAGGAGAGCAAAGGGCAGCGGAGAACATTTGCGGTGAAGGAACACTTCAGAGGGCGTAAAGAGAACAGTGCCATCAGAAATAGCAGCGCATGACAGACGGACAAGCAGGGAAGAGCACGGAGGAACAGCATTGTCTTCGGACACAAGCAGTTTGTCACTAGAAGGGTGGTTGGCGATTGTCTCAAAATCGTGATATGCAGACAAGTTCGGCGTGGCAACAGTCAATAATGGCGTTGTTATTTGCAAGGAAGTCCCAGCCTAATATAATGTCATGGGAACACGAGGGTAGCACGACGAATTCGACGGTATACAGAACTCCTTGAATGAAGAGTCGAGCAGTACAGGCCGCGAGAGCTGTAATGTTTTCAGCGTTCGCGGTTCGAAGGGAGAGGTCGGATAAAGGCGTCAGAACTTTTTTTAGTATGCGACAGAGTTTGGCGGAAATTACAGATACTGCGGCTCCTGTATCGAAAAGTGCCAGGACGGCGACTCCTTCGACATACACTTAAATTACGTTGGCTGGAGAGGGACGAGGACTTCAGCATTTCGACGTAGACGCAGTTCGTGCCTCGGGAACTGCGGCCATCAGTTTTCCGGCTCCGTGGGTCCGGCACGGCGACGCATCGGAGAAAGCGAGCGATGACGTGGAGATGGTGAGCGGCGGGTAGGCACGGGTGAGCGATCAGGACAAAAGGAAGAGGTAGGAAGGCTGGAAGGCGAAGACAAAAATTGAGCGGGGAAAGGTGGCGCTCGCCAGATGTTCGGGAAAGGAAGCATGCGACGACGGTAATGGCGCGCCACATGACCAGCACCACCACAATCAAAACATATTGGACGGTGATCGAAGGTGCGTCATTGCTGGGGGTAAGCTCCGACACGTGGCTGAGAAGTCGGAAAATGCTGTCGATCTGGTAACGGCATAGGAGGTGGCGAAAAGGTCGGTGGTCGATGCACAGCGGGCGGCGAGAGCGTTAGTGGGCGAGGTCGGGCAACAGCTTCTGCATACGTGAGAGGTGCAGTGACTGGCGTCGGATCACGTGCTGGAGGAATGGCTTGCGAAACTTGCTCCTGGATGAAGTCGCGGATCGTAGGTGCCAAAGCGGGTGGTGGTTCCGGGACGCAAGACATCAAAGATAGCTGGCGAGAGACCTCTGCGCGAACGAATTCCTGAATCTTCAGAAACAGGGTAGCATGGTCGTCGCTGACACCAAGGCTGGACACAGAGTCAGCGGGCGCAGGGGGACGTCTGGTGTGAAGCTGTTGCGGCGCAACTCGTCGTAACTCTGACACAATTCAATCACTTCAACGACAGTGCGAGGACTCTTCGATAACAATATTTAGAATGCGTCGTCCTCAATACCCCTCATTATATGTTTGATCTTCTACTCTTCTGACATGGACGCATTCACCAGTTTGCAAAGGTCAGCAATGTCCTTAATGTAGCTCGTGAAATTATCTCCGATCTCTTGGGATCGTGTACGCAAACGGTGTTCTGCACGGAGCTTTCTTACTGCTGGCGGACCGAAAACTTGGGTAAACATGGTCTTGAAGACCAACCACGTAGTGAAGTCGCCTTCATGGTTTAGAAACCATAGTTTCGCAACGTCCGAGAGATAGAATGCTACGGTTCTCAACTTGGTAGCATCGTTCGAACGGTTATGGGCACTCACTCGCTCGTATGAGGAGATCCAATCTTCAACGTCTTTTTCATCTGTGGTGGAGAAGATAGGGGGATCTCGCAGACGCAACGCGCCTACACAAACCAGGGTGGGCGGCGCCGTTGGAGGAGTTGGAGGAATGCCGCTTGTGTCCTCGGGCATGATGGGGGGTAGAGTGCGACTCCGAAGTTCCAGGGTGGTCGAAACCCAGCAGCCTCCACCATTTGCTAGGAGGTTTATTAGCAACGGATGCAGGCGAACGGGTAGCAGTCACAAGCGTTCGGCCAAAGACAGCAACCACGAGCACATGCCGGTGGCGATGCGGCTGAGGCATAAGTTACTGTTGTTCATTACAATATATATATATATATATATATATATATATATATATATATATAACCCTCTGCATAGAAATCCTATGCTATACACGAAGCTGCTCGGAGCTAGAACACCAATGCGAAAGCCTAAAACGCACGGCATTGCTATGCGTGCATTGACTCTGCGAAAGGTCGTCTGCTACGCTCAAGCGGTGTAGGCGGCGCCACGGTCGAGGAAGAAGCGCGCAAGAGAGAGAAACGAGGAGGAGGGAAGGCGTAGGAGGAGAGTGTTGCTACTTTTTATATAGAGGGGCTTTACAGCGGACGCCCCAAAAAGCCGTGATCCAAGCCCGAACCCTGAAGAGAGTACCAACGTTGTCCCGGACCATCTAGCTAGCCTCAGGCTAAAAAACCAATTAACCCCGGAGTACGGACTTCTTCCCGAGGAGATCAGGAAGTGCATGGCCACGACGACCGCATCAACCTTGACAGCACCCGCGCTGCCTACACCGATCGTTGTTATAGCACCCCCGAGAGCCACCGGCGTTCCGCGGATCAACACTTGAGCATCCGGAAAGCTGGCTGGAGACGTATGAAAGGGTCGCTGTATTTGACAACTGGAACAGCGACGACAAGCTGCGCCACGTCTTCTTCTCATTGGAAGATGCTGCCAGGACGTGGTTCGAGAATCGGGAGTCGACCTTGACAACATGGGACCTGTTCCGCCGCGGCTTCCTGCAGACCTTTACAAGCGTTGTCAGCAAGGAAAGGGCCGAAGTTCTCCTAGAAGCCCGGGCACAGCTGCCAAACGAGAACACGATTTTCACGGAGGAGATGACTCGCCTGTTCAAGCATGCCGACCCGAACATGCCAGAAGAGAAAAAAGTTCACTTCTTGATGAGGCGTGTCAAACAAGAGCTCTTCGCCAGATTCATACGCAACCCGCCCAAAATTGTTGCTGAATTTGTTTCCGAGGCCACAACCATTGGGAAGACGCTCGACATGCGGACAAGGCAATATAACCGCCTGCACACTGCCGCCAACAACATCGACGTTCAAGCACTTGGCAGCGATGACCTGCGCGAGACCATCAAAGCGGTCGTTCGCGAGGAACTGCAGAAGCTCTTTGCCAGGTCGCAGCCTCAAGTGGCATCTATCGCCGACATCGTCAAAGAAGAAGTTCCGCACTCACTTGGAGTTCCTTATGTGCAGCCGCAATCACCGCAACCCCAGCCGGAAGCGCTGACCTACGCCGCAGTTCCGTCGGCCACCGCCGCTACCACCAGCACGCCCGCCCATCGCCCAGCGCAGCTACCAGAGGAATACGGACATTTGGCGCGCCCCCGACCACCAGCCCCTCTGCTATTACTGCAGGGAAGCCGGCCATGTCTACCGCCGATGCCCATACCACGAGATGGGCCTACGAGGGTTCGCCGTCAACGCGCCACGTTCACAGCTTGGCGAGCGACCACGTGACATCGCCGACTACCTCGCCGGAGCCCAGTGGCAACCACGACGACTCTCACGCTTGCCGTCACCAGGCCGCTACATCTCGCCGCATCGCCGGCTGTCCGGCGACCCAACCCGGGGCCGATCTCCCAGCACTTACCCGGGAAACTAAAGGCAGCAACCAATGGAGGTGCGGTTGCTGTACGACGCAATGCCGAAGATCCTCCGCCGCCGACGAAGAAGATTCACGAATCATCACCACGAGGTATCAGAACGCCACCTGGAAAGAGCCTTCACGACAACACTTCGCCGCAGAAAGAAGACCTGCCGACGTGACGTAGCAGCAGCGGAGCAAGCCGACGGAACCGTGATCCGACGCCACGACTTAACCGTAACGCCAGACGACGGTCTACCGACCTAGACATGCTGATCGATGGTCATAACGTCACCTGCTCTCGTCGACACTGGAGCCGACTATTCCGTCTTCAGTGGCCTGTTCGCCGCCAATTTGAAGAAGGTGAAAACGGCCTGGCTAGAACCCGATATCAGCACAGCGGGAGGCCACCTAATAACGCCGACTGGAATCTGCACAGCCCTAGTCACGGTAAACAACAGCAATTACCCGGTGATCTTCGTAATCCTGCAGCACTGCTCCAGGGATGTCATCATAGGCATGGACTTTCTAAACCAACAGGATGAAGTCATCGACTTAACGTCCATGTCGATAACGCTTTCAACGCACAACGCGATACAACCGGATACAAACATCAATTATCATGCCTTGAATGTGCTAGAAGAACAAGTCACCGTTCCGCCTCGCTCCAGCGTAATGATTTCCGTCGGTACCGAAGTGCCTGCAGACATGGAGGGCGTAATCAAAAATGTTGATCACTTACTGCTCGACCGTGAAATTTGCGTCGCTAGGGGCATAGCTGACCTACGTGAAGGGAAAGGAAAAATGATGCTCACGTACTTCAGCCTCGAAAACAAGCACATTAACAAAGGCACCACGGTCGCCTACATCGACGAAATAGTACAAGCCAGCAGTGCTTTCACCTTCACGGATTCTAGTGCACCTGCAACGACGCTTGTAGTACCTGAACCAACTTTCGACGTCAGCGAGAACCTTCCCAGTCATAAGAAAGAACAGCTAAAAGCCCTGCTCCTGCAATACAAGGACTGCTTCTCGTCGTCGTCAAAAGTTCGACAAACCCCTGTCGCCAAGCACCGCATCATAACCGACGAATATGCCCGCCCACTCCGTCAGAGCCCGTACCGAGTTCAGGCGCGCGAACGCGAGGCCATAAGGCAACAAGTCGACGAAATGCTACGCGACGACATCATCCAAGCCGTCCAAGAGTCTATGGACGTTCCCCGTGGTGTTATTGAAGAAGAAGGATGTAACCCTACGTTTCTGCGTCGATTATCGTCGCCTCACCAAAATCACAAACAAGGACGTATACGCTCTCCCACTGATTGACGACGCGTTGGATCGACTCTACAACGAAAAGTATTTTCGTCGATGGACCTCAAGACCAGCTACTGGCAAATCCATGTCGTCGAGAGGGAACGGGAAAAGACTACCTTTATAAAACCAGACGGAGTGCTCGAGTTTAAGGTTATGCCATTTGGTCTTTGCTCGGCACCTGCGACTTTCCAAGGCGTCATAGATACAGTACTGGCAGGCTTGAAGTGGCGGACTTGCCATGTCTATTTCGACGACGTCATTTTGTTTGCCTCAAGCTTCGAGTAACACCTCCGGCGCCTTGAAACAGTACTTCAAGCAGTCAAGACCTCCGGACTCACTTTGAAGCCAGAAAAGTGCCGCTTCGCATACGAGGAGCTCTTGTTCTTGGGCCACGTCATCAACAAGTCTGGAGTGTGCCGTGACCAACAGAAAACGGCGGCCATCACTGAATTTCCTCCGCCCGCCGAGAAGAAGGCATTGCGTAGATTTCTTGGACTGTGCGGCTATTACATGCGCTTCGTCAAGGACTTTTCACAGATGGCCGAGCCGCTGACGTACCTCACGAACGCCGACGTGGAGTTCAAGTGGGAGACGCTGCAAGTCGAAGCAATTGAAGAACTGAAGCGATGCCTGCAGTCACCGCTAATACTTGCGAATTTCAACGAAAACGCCAATACAAAAGTACACACCGACGCAAGCAACGTAGGACTTGGCGCCGTGCTTGTGCAGAGGATGACGGAGTAGAAAGGGTTGTAAGTTACGCTAGCGGGTCGCCGTCGAAGGCGGAAGCAAAGTATTCCACAACAGAAAAATCATGCCTCGCCATCATCTGGGCTACATCAGTTTAAGCCCTACCTTTATGGCAGGCCTTTCAAAGTTGTGAGCGACCACCACGCCTTGTGTTGGCTAGCTAACTTGAAGGATCCTTCAGGTCGCCTCGCCCGATGGAGTCTGAGACTTCAAGCATTCGACATCACCGTCGTGTACAAGTCCGGGCGAAAGCACTCTGACGCCGGCTGCTGGTCTCGCACCCCCGTCGCACCGCCGCCACAGGACGACCAGGATGCCGACACTTTCTTGGGACCAATCAGTGCTGACGAATTCGCGGAACAACAGCGAGCCGACCCGTAACTAAGGAGCCTTATAGACTACCTGGAAGGCAAGATCGTCATTGTGCCCAAGGTGTTCAGGCGAGGATTGGCGTCGTTTTTCTTGCAAAACGACATTCTCTTAAAGAAGAACTTCTCGCCTCTACCAGCCAACTACCTCCTCGTGGTACCCTCAGCATTGCGTCCAGAGGTTCTACAAGATCTCCATGACGACCAACGGCCAGACACCTCGGTATTTCCCGCACGCTCGCGAGGATACAAGAAAAATACTACTGGCCTTGCCTCTTTGCCGACGTCGCCCATTACCTAAGGACATGCCGAGACTGTCAACGACGCAAAACAGTGACGACAAGCACAGCCGGACTTCTACACCTGATCGAACCACAGATTAGGATCGACTTACTGAGACCTTTTTCCAACGTCGACGTCCGGGCATAAATGAATCGTCGTAGCTACGGGCTACCTCACCCGCTACGCCGAAACAAAAGCATTGCCCGAAGGCAGTGCCGCCGGGTAGCCCGATACTTCGTTGAGAACATCCTCCTGCGTCACGGTGCCCCATAAGTCCTCATCACCGGCCGAGGTGCCTTTACGGCAGAACTAACTCACGCCATCCTGCGATACAGCCAGACAAGCCATCGCCGGACCACCGTCTGCCACCCGCAGACGAATGACCCCACCGAGCGCCTAAATAAGACCATCTCCGACATGCTGGCAATGTACGTCGACGCCGAACACAAGACGTGGGATCCCATCCTTCCGTAGGTTACCTTCGCATACAACACGGCTGTGCAAGAAAAAACGCACATGGCGCCATTCAACCTGGTCTACGGAAGGAACCCGGCAACGACGCTTGACGCCATGCTTGATGCCATGCATGCCTGACGAAGCTTCACGCCATGACGTCCATGCCAGGGACGTCACTGACGAAGAACATCTCGACGTTGCCACCTATTTGCAGCGTGCCGAAGAAGGTCGACAGCTCGCCCGCCTGCGCATCAAGAACCAGCAGAGGACCGACAGCCGACACTACAATCTTCGACGACGCTACGTCGAGTACCAGCCCGGCGACAGTGTTCGGGTCTGGACTCCCATGAGCCGACGAGGACTTAGCGAGAAACTGTTGCGTCGCTACTAGACTATTGGCGCACTAGACTATGAAGTCGTGCCAGATGGCATTTCGCAATCACAGCGGCGTCGCGCACGACCTGAAGTCATCCACGTGGTGCGTCTTAAGGCTTTCTACGTCCGCTGACAAACTTAGGTACTTTGTTGCTTTGTTGTTGTTTTTTCTTTATTACGCGTGGTTTTTTCTTAGCTTTCGTGTTTGATTGTAGCATCGGGACGATGCTTTTTAAGCGGAGGTTATTGACACGTGTACATGTTTATCTTTCACCGGTGACCGCTTTTCACCGACTAACAAATGTTAAACGTTAACGCTAGGCACAGGACGCGCCTGCGTGTATCGGAAGATTCTCGAACATTATCGATGCTTCTATCCGTTGTCTGTTGTCACCAACGTTCATGTAATCTGATTGTATGAGCGACGCGAATTATCTAGAACTATATGGAAGGCACGCGGGCACCAGGGATTAATCTGGAACTTTCGATGACTAATGTATAAAATCTGACACGTTTCACCGCTGCTCAGATTTCGACGATCGCCGACTGTGTTCGCCGCTATCGTAGTGTTTCGAGTGCAACTTGTATTTGTGGGCACAGGTTCGCCCAATAAAATTCGTTTTGCCATTCACAGTTTTGCGACTGTTTTCTTCGTTGTCAATACTACGTGACATCATACAGTGCGCACGTATCGACGCTACGCGGCGCGCATGTCTCATAGTGTGTTTCCTTGTGCGCTAGGCCACGCTTATAGGGCATTTTCCCGCTGCATGCTAGCAAGCGCTGGCGTGGTTCAATGGTAGAGTAGCTGACTCCCACGCAGCGGGCCCGGTCTTGATCCCGGCGGGAACAGTTTTTTTTTTCTCTTTCCCGGCGATAGCTGCTACGGACACCGGACACCACCGGCAGCGGCAGCGGCGGCAGCGGCGGACACAATCGCCAACCGAAACGATTCTTAGAATGAGCCCACAACAGCTTATGCTGTAAAATGGAAAGCTAAGTTAGATGATCACAATGTTCTGGCTGAGCAACAGCAGCAATATTTAAACAACATGTGTTTATTGTTGTGCGACAGTTTCAGGCCTAATAGTCAGTGTTTAAAAGCTATTCAGTAAAACCAACTCCAACCTCAATAAATGGCTGTATTTGCCTTCAAAAATGGGTGGCTACTTGGATAATGTGGTGCATGTTGAACTAGAGCATTTATTCTATAAAATTTGCCTTTGACATTTTGTTTATTTCTTACGTCTGTTAGCCTCCCTGCCAAGTGGCATCGCAAGCATATCAGTCGAGCAGCTTGAAATCAACTAGGAGTCATAATGGATGTAAGATGGTCATAGCTAGCGACTGCTGGGTCCTGCAGGTCATGTTGGGAGAATGGAAATCAATCACGCATGACCAGTTGAATGTTTTTCCTAACTTGTTCAGACACATTTGAGCAACCAATTGCATCTTGATAATGCCCAGTTTCCCGCTGTTGGGGCAAATACGCTAAATGTTTTTGGAAACACTAATTTCATTGGGAGAAGAGTAATCCTGTTATGCTGACTCTAAATTCATGTAAGCGTGCTGCCCCAAAATAACCGCGTCATTGAAGGCACATAAACAGGGAAGGGATGGATGGAACTTCATGTACTTCACTCCTCACATTCACAGTATAATAGAAAAGTAATTTTTTATATGGAGAATGTATTTTCATCCACAAGCTTGATTTAATTTCATAGATCCATGTTTTTGCACCATCCGCGTGTGTACGCATCATTTTGGTGTAACAAACACGTCACTGATGTTTGCTTCTGATCCTGATCCGAGATCTTGATCCTGATCCGATTGCTCCTGATCCAAGACTTTCCCGAGTGATATTCTGCGTTTCACGTTATAATTATCGGCAACAGTGTCGCGGAGAGTTCCTTTATAGAAAGATGTGTGCACGACCCTACAGAAAATGTTTATCAGATCATTGAATATTAGTTGCATTTGAGAGCTGACAGTTCTGTGTTACTACTTTTTGTTCCGTTTCATTGAACTAAAGAACTAAAAGAAAGCGGTGCTCGCGCTTCGGACAACTGTAGCTTGCATAATTTTTCATTTAACTGCCTTAGATATCTGAGCAACTACTCCGGCCTTACAATTAGGCTCCTGCAAATGACAGTTGCCGGGCTGAATTGTGGTTTAGTAAGTTTCACTGACTGTCCCGACAAGTAAAAAAAGTTGGACCGGAGGTACTTATCTACAGAAACTTAGAAGTTGAGAAGCAACTTTGGCTTGAAAAATCTGTAAAATTGGTTTTATGAAACATAGGTGCGAACAAATCTCTACACTTGACATACAGGCATCCTTAATCAAAACAATTTCTGAGCAACCACATCAGCTGTTTGCTAAACTATGCAAATCAGCACCAACCCGAATGTATGCAACATTCTTCTGGAAGATTAATCAACATATTTCATAGGGAAGATTATAGAAAAAGATTGTGAAACGTATTGAATGTAATTCTTTTTATGCCGCCGAATCAAGACTAAAGATATGACTGAAGCTGAAAATCAGCAATACCCATATCTAGATAGCAAAATTGTTATCTTGTGTCGCTGTACTGGACTCGCAAACACCCAGAAAAATAAAAGAAAAAAAATCTCCGCCCAAGCACTCCGTACAGATGGTTAACCAGCAAAGCTGAAACGTGCGGCCCCAGTGTTTAGCAGTGGGTTAATCACGACGCTGTAGTGAAGCGTTTCTCAATTATTGGTTTATAGTGGAACGCAAGCGCCAATGGCGGGCGGATGCTGCTAACCACGACACCGAGCTAACTCGAGATATCGAACGCATGCGACAACGGCGAGCCGAGGAGGCGGCGGTGCGGGAACAGCAGTGTCAGCGTGGCAATGGCGGGAACGCGTTGGCTAACGACGTCGCTAACGGTGCTGCCAATGACGCGCGCGCTTGGGTGCGACGTAGAGAACGACGTAACTGACGGCGCAGCCAATGCAGACGTTTATCGATAAACGGGGCGAACGGTTTTTAGTTTCGCCTAGCCATATACAGCTTTCGCTGTAAGAAACATTGACTCGCCATCGCGGCATGCGAAAGTGGATGTCCAGCGAACCTGTTGAAAATAAGCATATGCAATTCTTCATTGCTTTAGAGTAATGGTAGTAATGGGAGTAATGGTAATTTTCGCAGAACGCGGCTGCTTGTCGTATTGCCGTTTGTTTTGCCCTTAGCCGCTCGTGGTATTCACGCTGCGCATCATGAGTCTATGCGTTGCGTTCCCGTAGCGGTGCTACAACAAAGCTGCCGTCACTGCGGCAGTTTGCGATGATGAATTGTGTGGTTCGGATGCTTGTTTTGCGCTCGTTCTTTATTGAAACAAATGCTGTTCTGTATATTGTATGCATGATTCCAAAAATGTATGCACTTTTCGCTTCACTTTGCTGAGTGCTTGAAGCTTCTGCCTTACGGCGGTACGAGCCACTGCTGCTGCCGTGCACTGCCACCGGCATCGGCCCACAATTTTGCTAGCAGAGATGGACACGAAAAATGCCGACTACCAAGAGACACAAGCTTCTCTGTAAAAAGCTTTAGAATTACCAGCTAGGGTAAAACGGTCCATTATGAAGTGAAATAAATAATTAAATGGAGGGTAAATAGTGTCTACGCAAATTCAACTACGTAACACTGTCATGAAAATTTGTTTAGAAAAGCAGGATGTCAACCTTTCGTCTTTTGTTCTGCATCCTGAATTTAACTTTGTGCCGCAGGGAGTGTGCTGGAACGATGGACATTGTTTGGGATAGATCTGGATTTACAGCCATGAGAATCGAAGACCGTGCCAGGTAAAGAAAAAATATATTTATCGTTCTCCTACTTGTCAAGAACGATGGCTCTTTGCCAAAATAGTTGAAGTGTTTTGTAACACCTTCCCATAGTATTCTTTGGCAAGCAGTTGATGAATACACGAAGTGCTGATTTGTATCACAACAGACCTAATAAATATGCATTGTTAAAAAGTAAATCATTTTTATCCCGTTGTAGTTACCATCTCCTGTTGAGTGCACAGCGTGGGAATGGTTAATCAAGGTTTCCTAACATCCAGTTAGCTACAAGCCTTGGAAGTCCCGGGCATTCTTATTCTTGTAATAGCTGTCTGAAGCACTTAAAAGAAGAAATTCTATCGTCATAAATGCGCTCTCAGACACTTTTTTAAGGATTAAGAACACGCACCCGATATGCTGTAATGGCTGCAGTCAACTTGCCAGCCGAATATTACTGCACTGCATGTTCCATGGAATTTACAATCTCGTGTCAAATACAACAAAAAAATGTGGTTGATCCCTCTTATATAGGAATCGGTATAGAACACGAAAGTGAAACATGTCTTCACAGAAGTAGTGTAATGTTTATTGCACATTGATATATAATGTCTATTGGTGTTTTGTGGCTAAAGCGCCCTTAGGCGTTGATGCACCCACGCTGACGCCTAGTGGCACGTCTCCTCCATCACGACTACCAACGTCGATGACCATGAGCAACCGTCGTGCATATGGAAGCTGCACTACGCTGCACACGCTAGCACAACGCGAAAGACGAAGCACGTAACTGACACACTAATACAACGCGCAAGACAAAGCACGTAACTGAATCGTCACCGAGTCAAATCAGCGCGTACACCGCGTCGTAATTGCAGCCTCCGCGATCAACTTCAGAAACATTTTCAGAGCTAATTGCGGAGGCCACGCTCCGCTGTGCTGAGTACGGTGAACGCCACCTAGGTGGCGTTGGTAGTGCTTCTTGATGCCAGCGTCCCTTCGAATGCTGGCATCGAGGCGTCGTAGTGCTGAGACCACCGAAGCGTTCACTGTCGGTGCGCGTTAGTGTCATAATGCAGTACTTCTCTTTTCTGCTCGTAGGCGGCGGCACCGCCCCGAGCAAGAGCGCGGGTACACGGAGGAGTGTTAGATATATAAGGCGCGTCTGTGTAGCTCTCTGCAAATGCGTTTGTGGCGCAATGGGTTAAACGCTCGGCGATCTATCGTCGCGGACCGAGAGGTCGTGGGTTCCATTTCCAAATTTTGCATGTTTGTGGAACTTTTTCTTCTGGTTTCTTTCTTTGTATTATGTTCTATGACGTATTTCCGTGACGGAAATACGTCAGTGAAGACTTTTTCTTCTGGTTTCTTTCTTTGTATTATGTTCTATGACGTATTTCCGTGACGGAAATACGTCAGTGAAGTCTTGGTGGACCCCGGCATAAAACACTTTCGTGTTAAAAACGCTTAGTCTGCCTTCTGCAAAGCCACCATAAAGCGTCATAAAAAACAATTGGAGGACGCTTAAGCTTTGCCTTTAAGAGTAAAATTCGATAGCGTTATGGGGCCCCGTTTGCATCGCATTTTTCTTTTTAAGGAATGGCTCATACTCCTGTAAATGCGGCCTCCCCATTACGACGAGAGAAGGGAAGTGAAATTCTGCACTGGAATGATGTGCCGCAACGGAGCCAGTTGGGGAAGACGACTACGACGAACGCGGGAGCAGTGGCAGGAGCACATTTGCGCGGTTGCACCGAGGGACGCCAACGAGCCAGCTGTGGATCACTACGACGCTCGAACCCTTGCTGATGATGATAGTTTGTCTGCGCGGATGTTATGGCCTAGCTATAGAGAGCTTCGCTGTAAGGATATAAATATCTGCCATGTCAAAAAAAAAGACAAGTCGTTTCACCTTTGCACAGCGCATAGCTGTGTTCGCTGTACGTGGTCTCCGAGATGATAGCTGTGTGCTGCGTAGCGTAGTCTGCCGTTGTGGCCACGGGGTGCCGCCGCGACACTCACCTTTGAGCCGGCGTTTTGCTGTCCAGGCGTCTCCACTGTGTGACTTCCAGTGCGCTAGCAGAGACGAAAAAGGAGACAAAGCCGGACATCTGTGCGCTAACTCCACCTATAGTTGCAGGATTCAATAAATTTATTCAGCATGTGATTTGTGGGGCGACATCCTTTAATAAAAGAGTAAGAACATTATGTGATTCCTTCGAAAAGTCTTTCGTGCCCCTTTAAGGTGCATAAAAAACAGTGTGGCAGTGTTATCGCAGATTCCTTTTTGCCACTCTATGAGGCTTGTCGGAGAGATAGGCGGGGGGCGATCCTGCTGTATTAACTACACTAATTAATTTACAGCAGAAAAAAATGCACATATGACGTGCACTGCATATCGCGAAACATTTCGGTTTAGCGACTCGTCGGTGGCATTTGTCGGTGTGAACATCGTTCGTCGTCAGTAGCTTTCTGGTCGCCAATCGCAGTCGGTCGCGGGACGTCGTCTTTGTCGCAAGTGTGAATGCGTGCTACAGGTGCGTCGTTGTACACGTCATGTCGCAGCCATGTGGCTCACTAAATGCGTTGCCTATTGCGTGCGTCATTGGGTGCGTGACGGCGCAGCCAATGAGGAGGAGGAGGTGGCGCCACGTCACGAGTACATAAAATGAAGGCGTTCATGACGTTCCCATGCCTACAAACGCTTGAATACTTTCGACTTCCCAGATGTAAGCAATCTGAAATGCCGATGCGGAAATTTTTTGGATACCTAACTGGCACTTTAGTGATATTGGAAAATACAGCGATGTCACCGTCTCTTTCTATATCTCCATTAGGTTAGGTTGCCCAGATTGGAGCGTTAAAATTATTGTTTCGTAACTTACGTTTCCCAACAGATATGCTGCAGTAATCAAGAGTCTGCTGGCCCCTGACTTCTCCTACGGAATGTGGACGGTTGTTTATGATGGACCCATGTTGCTTAACACGAGTGAGTCGGCCATTTCATGATGTACACTGTTTTTCTTTATTTGACATTGAAAACTAAAAAAAATGGGCAATAAATGTTTCATCGAATCGCGGTATTGTAGAATAACTGCCAATCCACGCGGAAACGATTTGCATGAAAAAACACAGGAATCTATTCACTAAACAAACAAAGTACATTATTTACTTTTTACTTAAATTTATGAAGAGGATCGTCACATTAGTTCACCTCTGTCTCTTTCCCCCTTTCACAATGGCAATGCAGACCGAAACAACTGTCGTCCAATTATTCGTTTAATTTGCCTAATTACACGTGCAGCACCGTCATGCGTGGCCCACTGTGCAATCCACGTGCGACGTAGTAAGGTGGCATGAACAATTCCGAAAACAGCTACGCGCACTTCTTATGAGTTGTGAATGCTATAGTATTATTGTCTAATAGAACGCCGCTGAGCGCTTATTCGATTTCGGAACTCCTCGCGGGCAAGCGAGCACGTTGAGACGCTTGGCGAACGCCTCCTAGATAGCACAAGGCCGGTGCACTTCGTTCTCTAACCTTCATGCTACCTTGCTCGTCTACCACAGAATCTGATGGGGATGCTCCCGAGTAAGCCGCGGTGACCTTGACGTCACGGCTTTCATCACGCCGGGCATGGAAATGTAAATTTCGGTCCAAGAAGCACGACGTCATGAAGCAGAGTGCACAGGCCTGATATCAAGGAGGCGCTGGTTTATCTCAGTGGGTACGACACCCGACGTTTGAGCGTGCGGTCATAGGTTCTAAACTCACTACCACCAACGTTTTTCCTTTCGAATTTATTCCGTTTCTTACACTTCAATTTCTTTAAAGCGATTCCCGAGACTAAGCTAGAACCCAGGTGAGAGCTTGTGCGGACAAGGAACGCGCGCATAACACAGGCTTCCAAAAGGGAAAGTGAGGGTGACGTGGCGTTGCGGCGATGCCCTCTCCACTCACGCAACACCTAGCGCGGCAGCGTGGCAGCAGGTGTTTCCTTTCGACCGACATGCTCTATCGAGGCGCTCACGTGACATGGCGCTGCAGCCAATCAGAATTTAGATGCCATTTCGCTGCTTCAGATGACAGACGCCGGTTTTTTACGCTCAATGTGCCATTTGATGCTTTCGCGTTATTAAAGCTTTGCCATACCAGGCGACAAAGCAGCCTATCTTGCCCCTGATGCTGAAGTGACTACGCGTCCAATCGCAAGTTGCGCAAACCGCAAATTGCAATCAGCCTATGGGACTTAGCGGCTATAGTATTGCGCTGCTAAACACGAGGTCGAGGAATCAAATCCCGGCCGCGGAGGCCGCATTTCGATGGGGGCGAAATGCGTCCCGTGCAATGGGCGCACGTTAAATATTCACTGGTGGTCAAAATTAACCCTGAGACCCCACTAACGCGTGCCTCATAATCAAGTCGTGGTACTGGCACCTAAAACCACAGAAATTATTCACTGAGCTTGCGGGACGACGGAAATCAGCTTCCCGTATTTCAAATTACGTTTTGCGCTAAACGGCAATCGCACGCCTTAATAAATTCGGGCCCAGCGAAAACTTTGCTCGGTATTCGGCTCCGTCTTTAAAATTGCTCCAGTACGATGACAAATATAGAGTAGCCGATTATCTCAACAACTAGAAATCGGCAAATACAGCAAGAAAATATAAAGTACACGAAGCTAAATGGCGCCAAAGGATCAAGTTGGCTGCTTCGATGAGAAGTGCCAGCTTGTAAGCGAAGTAATTGAGTAATTGAGATGAAATGGCGATGCAACGATATTTCATTTACAGGAACTGGTTCCTTTGTCACATGACAACCTAACAGCCATTTAAAAAGTTGAAGTGACGGCTGTCAAATAGTGCAACTAAAATGCACTCTACAGAAGTTTGTAAAAAATTATTTATGGGTTTGTATGATTGTAATCTATATAAAGAACGCCAGCATTCCAAGCTTTCTTTGAGAAGAAATACTAAAATATTTTGGCCCGATATGGGCACGTATATTGTGCTGGATTCAAAGTGACCGAGCTTGAGAGCGAATGGATGTTTGGCAGCTACTTTTAATTCAGGAGGAAGGAAATAATCGCGATGTTTTGTGCAACAAAGCCAACTAAATGTAACACATGAGCGTCAGTGTTTTCCAGAATGCAGCAATACCGCTATGCCAATACCTGCAGCTCACTCACGGCTTTCGGTTGGAAAAAGAAGAAAATAAAAAAAATACACAGCAGTTTGTAGAATTCCCGCGATTAAGTGATTCTGATCATTTCAGCACCAAATATGCGAATTGCTTTTCTCATGTTATGATTCTAGCGTGCTCTATTGCTCGACCTCATAAGCCCGTCATAATGCTTCACATATTTTCTTCGCAGTTGCGCCTCGAAGCGCTGGAGAGTATGCCCTACGAGAACATTTCGGTGAGGACCTTTTTGAATCACGCACCTTGATTCAGTTTATATATGCTCATACACTTTGTATTTTGCTGACATTTTCATGAGGGCCACAAATTGAGAAATGGACAGCTTGATAAGCTCGGCGTCGCTTCGGTATAAATTGCCACGCTTATGTACTTGCGCGGCAACAGCGATGTGGGTTTCTAATTTTTGGAATGTACTATATGAATGCTGACGAAAAACATAGATCTTTTTGTGACGGTCTTATAATTATTTAAGGAATAAAAATATTGTTAGGATCCTGGTGGGGTTGGAGATACTTAGAATTCCCTGCCATGGCAGACCGAAAAGTTAGCAATTGAATATGTTGAGAAATACCTTTTATCACAAGATTAAGGGGCTACTGGACATAACCAACCGGTCGAAGACCTTGAAATGGCACCTCAAGGTTGTATTATTTTAAACTTGGAAATGCATGTTTTATTGGCTAATAATATTTGTAATGCAAACTAGTGGCTGAAATACACCAAACGTTCTTAAAGAAGTCTTTGGCTGCATGATCATTATTATGACAATGTAGTGGCAGCAGGTACAGGGAAAGCCTCTAAAATGTTGTTCTTTGTCACCTGTGAAATGAACAAATGAAACTGTCATATGATTTTTCCCCAGCAATTGCACAACTGCCTGTATGTCTGTCTCGTGTACAGCCCTTAAGCTGTCAGCAATTCAAAATTTTAGCGCGATCCACAGCTCCAGTTTTGCTAATATGCACATCGGTTCCGTTCAGCTTTAGCATAATAATGTCAGATGTATTCCCGTGGTGCATCTTTGCTAAATTTTATTTTTATTACGGAGGACTTCGAAAACATTGTCCTAAGAGCTGAAGTAAACTTATTCTTCGAGCAAATTATTTTTGAGCACTCCTTTGAAGAACAACATTACCGACAATAAAATGCTGCCAGTAAGCACGTTCGCGAGGAATTTTTCAGATGTAAGCAGTTCCAACAAATAGTGTCGAAACCGCACCCTTAGTTTCGGAGTGATGAAAGTGAATATCAATGGTCAGGCTTTTCTGCACTGCAAGCTCCGGAAGCGATTGCGTTTGCGGTAAATACGTCATCGGCGCTATGTTTGAGGTATCTTCTATTGCAGTTATAGTGGCTCCTCCACGCCGGTGGAAACAATGTTGATTATGATCCCCACGTCATCGCATTTCGCTTTTGCATCGCCTCGCCTGACGATTGCGCGGCGAACCTCCAGTCTCACAGCCACATCTCGAAGCACCGGCGTGGTCGTATCATTTCCCGGCACCACATCGTGCCACTACCGTATCGATGGCACAATCTGGAGGCACTGCTTAGAAGTGGCACCTTAGGAATCCGCCTAATGCTCATCGTGCATGTAGGTGTGTAGGAATCATTTAAAAGTTGCTGAAGGAAATAGCAGGCTGCATTGAACAGTACTGTTGCAGTCGTCCTTTGGGTACTCAAAAAATATCAGGCTCAGGCGTTCATGGCAGAATGTTGTTAATTATGCGTTTACCAGGTTTTAAGGTAGTCTTCAAAAGCACGAGTAAACACACTAGTGTAACATTAAGAACGTGATTTACTTATTCGACATTTTCCGCATGACGATGAAATTTTCACCACCATTTATTCGGAAACCTTGCAATTATTTTTAAATATTGTTTTCATTCTACAAAACATAACCGAACAACGCTGCACCAGGGTGAATTTAATTATTTCATTTATATTAGATCGGGAATACTGACACACCTTTTTTATTTCTTGTTTTCAGTAATACCGCTGTTCCTTTTTGTACTTGTGGTACTCCTGCGATGAAATTAACAATGAAGTTCTTGTTTTTTCAATGCACTCACTTGGCGCTCGCTTCCAATGGCGATTAGCGCAGGGTCTTAGATGAACATTATTATTTTTTTTTAATTTCAACTGCAGGCCAGGATTGCTGGCCCAAGCAGGTGGTCAAGGAATGTTAAAGGGTGGGGCAATGTACTTTTAGTTAAAGCTTGGCCTAAAGCTGCTTTCCCCAGTTTATCTTCACCTATTTTCTGCGGCTATGCTTATATCCACAATAACATATTGTCGCGGTTCATTGAAAATGCTGCGCCTCCGTTAAAGCTCGCGCAGATTCAAAGACTTTGAACCATCACCTGTGTCGGTATTGCCATTGCCATTTCTTGAGCACATGTGGTCGTTGACAGGGCTGGTCCTTGCAGGATACCGAATTCTGGACTCGGACTTTGCAGGCGGCAGCTTGCGCGGTGTACACGCGTCTAGATGTGTGGATGTCTCACTGAGCTAGATGTAGGGCTACTCAAAGGAGTCCTGATCATCTCTCGAGCAGATCGTCTGTCGTCACCATCTCGGCTCCATGTATAGACAGGGGCGCGGCATTATAAACAAGCCTACCTAAACTCACATGTTGCACCAATTTAAAAAATTAACAAAAGAAACTAGAGATTAGTGCTAAGATCGAGCCTTCAATACATTTAATTTACAGAAACTGCTGGGTGAATTTCAAGAATAATAATACCGTTTCCTCTTTTTGCAGGAGATACGGCTAGGAAGATTGCGCTGGTGGATACCGAAGTGCTAGAGTCGATTATCTACATAAAGGGTGGCGGACCATACACTTTCTGTCTGTGGCACATGACCCCGTGAACGCCCTGAAAGTGTAAAGTGTTTGGACTTACCACCTGTTTCACCATAATTACGGTGCTCATGCGTTAACATGTTTTCACGACTGTTGTCCGCATCCTGTGCACAGTAAGCGATGCTAAATTTAGGCCTAAAACAAAAGGCATTCCTTAAGTACTCGAAACATGCTGTTGATTCCGCAGCAAGAAATTTTGGCTGACTATAGCAGTAAATGAATGTAAGTTAATTGTTCCAGAAAATATCGTCACACGCACGATCGGTGAAAAGCTGTATCGAAAGCTTTATAGGCATCTAAAATCTAGGAGGCTGGTAGGGAGAATCAGACATGAACATACGCGTAAAAATATTAGAAAAAATCTATGTAGGCTGTACAATTCAAATGGGAGGTAGTATTTAGGGAATAGTAATATTCTTTATAACGCTCACACTGGAACTTGAGTGGCATTGGAACCAATAAAGATACTAATAGCATGCAAACAGCGCAATCAAAACACGGATCAGAAAAGCCATTTCTAATCTAACAGTATTAGTCATAATTATATTGATAATTATAATGTTGCTTCACGAACTTAGCAGAAAATAGGTAAAATATAATCGAACATAACACACAAAATGAACCATTATCACGTAAAGAGCAGCATGCAAGCAATATTCCATTTCAGAAAAACCATTTCTTCTAATGAAACTGTTATACAAAGAATAACATTACATCTTATACAAGAAAGACCGACTTTTTATAAGATAATTATAAATTATACTACAAAAACAACATTACCCATCTAAAATAACTATCGAAAAATAATTGCAAATATCCCAAGTGGATTTTCAATTCCAGGAAAGTGGACTCATCTTTACGGCCAGGAGAATAGGTTGAATGGGCTGTAATTTTTCTATAATTTCTGAATCATGGCAAAATTTAGGACAAATAACTTCGCGTACACGTGCCTGCTTCATCAGAGATATAATTAAACAACACAGAATTCGGCACTGTAGACTGTGCCAGAAAATGCGTAAAGTGTGGCATACACACAACCTGCAGGCATCATAGCATTGGATTTTATATTCCAATGTACTAGAAAACGTAATTCTGTTACGAGGAAACTCAAACGCAAGCCCTTTTTCCAGCTGCTGTGGCGCTACAGTAGTTGGACAGTGTTTGCCATATTGTTGATTACGATCGCAGCAAGCGCTGTGCGACAGACGCAACGGTCAGAGCACACTCGCGTCAAGGACAGATGCATTGTGTGCACACGTTGTGTGCACAGAGACGCACGTCGGCGGAAATTCAGCATACGTCCTCATACTTGTAGGCCCTCCGCCTCGCGTGAGTGCGTTATTGAGGTGATTGATTTTCTTAAAGTAAACTGGGCCACAAAATTCGTAAACCACGACTTGCGCACATCCTACAGACATGATGGCATCGGACTGCAATTCGAACATACCAGAAAACATAATTCTGTTTACGCGGAAACTGCGAACATGATAGCGAATGAAGCGGCACATCTAGGATTTTATTTAGCACAGCGAAATTAGGAATTATTATCTTGAATGAACAGACGAGAAATGACGTGGTATCAGTTCAACAGGAAGTCGTGCCGACAGTGAATCTATACAGCTACCTGAGTGTCTACATACGTAAAAAAATGCCTTCTTAAACGTCCATCAAAACAATCTAAGAATGAAGGGGAAGTGGAATGCAGCAATAATTAAATAAAAGTGCTTTAGGGCTACAATAAATGTGAGCTGGTGCGAGGAATCTGGAAATGCAATTCCGTGTTGTGAATTAGCATTCGTGTCGGGATTGCAAGTGAACCAAAAGTCGGTAGGGCGGTTGCTCTTGTTAGCGCACGGTAAAAACAAAAATGAGGCAGTGCAGGCAACGTGGCTTGGTTATAGTCATCCAACTCCAGAGCTCAAAATTAGTTTTGAAGAAACAAACACGAACATGGTTGATAGAGATGGGCAAAACGGCTCACTTCAGTGAGCGGCTCGGAACGGCTCAGCTCACTGAAATGAACCGGTTCACTTAAACGTGTAACCTGAGTTATGCATATTCTATAGTTATGTGGCTTTGAAAAAAAACGATATATGCATAATTTAATAACCGTGTTATTGGTATTTTCGCTGTTTAGAGAATATTTTTACATATAATAAAAGCGTGAATTTTTAGTTCTAATGAAGCTTTCTTTTGTGATATTGGGGATAAAATGCTTATGATAGTGTGACAGGCAGAATGCGACGTACTTTTGTCAGAGAAAAAATGTGTAACTTCATCGTCATTACAGAAGCTTGTCCGTTTTTGAGGTACATTAAAATAAACTTTTGTCAAACTAAGAACGCATAATGATTGTACATTATGTTTAAACTTTATTCATTTATTCACATACGTACGTTCACTATAATATCAGTAAGCTGTAACGCCATGCAAAATGAATGTAGAAATCATTTTTGAAGTACAATACAAAGATCATACGAAGATCCACAAAACTGCCGCACGTACCTTTCGTTTTTTTTTCTCTTGAGTGCAGGCGCGATACTGGCGATCACGCCATCATACACCACAAAGCGCTCGTGTGTCCCCCCCCCCCCCCTTCACTGTGTCCGTGTCGATTGTGTACGCAAAAAAGATTCCACTAAGCATACACCAGGACAAAAAAAAGAAAGAAAGAAATGAAGTTCAATTACAACACAACAGATCATTGGCCTCGTTTTATTGACGTGTTAATGATACACGCTCAGAAAATGCACTGCAGTTGGATGTCATGGGCGATATTTTCTTGACTACCCTAATTAGCACAAATGAAGACCAGGACTTAAACTGTACGTTCACCTCTTGTCGTTAAAGGGCCCCTAAACCACCCAGAGGTCGAAATTTAGTTGTGGTGTTGAAGTTGTGCACGAGTCTACAACGAACACGTAGCCGCGAGAATTTTTCGAAATGGTGCAGTAATATCGGAGTTACACGCGTTTGATGATCGAAAAACGGCCCTCGCTCGTTTCGCTCATTCCTTCGCTACTCTCCTCATCGGCTGGTCTTCCCTCCTCGCCGAGTGCTTCTCGAAAGGCCACGTGATATACCTCATCGCCAACGCGCTTCTCACAACACTGCATACTTGCGCGAACCTGCGCGCCTCCGCCAGCGGCAACGAAAACATCAGCTGCAGCCGGGAGACGACGGGCTCGGCTGCGCTCGCATCGCAGCCGACGGCGCCGCAATATATCAGCGTATTTTTCTTCTTTGTGTACAAGTATTGCGAAGAGTGATAACAACGATAAGAAAATATTGCGGCTTGTGAACGTCGGTATTTCATTTCAAAGCGCCGTCCGTTTTAGCTTTGAAGGGAACCAGAAAAGGCCTATCCACGACATCGGCGCCGTCGAGCGATCAGCAGCGGTGAATCTGCCGCACAAATGAGTCCCGGTCTCATCCTCTCTACGTACGGCAAGGAAATCTCGCCGTTCGCGAGCAAGAACCGCTGTCGAACGGCGGCCCGCGAATGGCAAACGGCGTGTGATGAGTTACCGTGCCGGTAACGTGGACTCAGCGCTTCTAGGCTACCCGCTGTTGCTGCGGTGCCGGCCCGTGTTATGCGAAGCGTACCGCTATAGACCCTGTGTTGCGCGCACGTCTGGAAAGGCCAATACTGTCGCACTCTGTTCGCGCAGCTAATCAGACCGCTAAGCACGACTGTGCGGGAACGCGAGCGAATGCGTTGCGGGCTGTAATTACCGATTCGCAAGGGCGCACAAACGAGCAACACGACGAGGAAGATCAGAAAGCGCGCGTACCTACTAGCAGACTAACCGGAAGTCGTAGGTTCGAGTTCAACCAATGGACATCGTTTCCGCAGTTGACATCACCAGATTACCCCTGCTGACATCATGACGACCGCTGGGGTTACCGGAAAGGCGAGGGGACGAGGACGGCATTTTTTTTTTTTTTTTTGTGGCGGTCCCGCAGCGCCTAGCGCTGCAGCGTTTGGCATCGTTGATCTTGACGGAATTCTGAACTCGATGCGCGTTTAATTGAAATGTTCAAAAAATATCTGAGGTGGTTTAGGGGGTCCTTTAAAGACACGGAAGACCATCTTCGAAGTGTTATTGGACCAGCGCACGATGTGCGATCGGAGAGAGTCGTGCGACATCGTTCGAACAGCAGCAGGCAACGAACGGTGCCATCGTTTGCCAATTAAGGCTTCTTTACTTCTCCCCTCGGTGGCATCGGAAGCCACACCATAAGACGCACAAAAAACCAAGGGGACTGCTGCGCACACCACACACTGCGAGCGAGTACCAGTAGCGTGAGTCGGCCCACACTGGCCACCATTCGTCGGTCATAAATCGAAAAACATCGAAACCCAGCAGAAGACCCAGCTCTGAACGGTTCGACATGGCTCATTCAAGGAGAGAGAACCGGCTTCCTCACTCCGAAAGAATCGCCGCTCACTTACTGAACCACGGCTCCCTCGGTCTTCAAAAGAGCGTCCCGCTCCTGAGCGCTCAGGAGCGAGCCGGGTCTTTTGAAGAGCGAGGGAGCCGTGGCGAAAAGAGCGGCTGGCTCCTGTGCGCTCAGGAGCGAGCCGGTTCTTTTGAGCCGCTCTTTTGAAGAGCGAGGGAGCCATGGTTCAGTAAGTGAGCGGCGGTTCTTTCGTTCTTCAGCCGAAGGGGGTGAAGGCGACTCTTGCGAGGAAGGGCGGGAGGGCAGTTGCTTTGTCGTACCGCTAATAGATGGCGTGGAAGTCGCACCCAGAAGGAGACCCGGCTCTGACGGAACGCACCGGCACGGCTTTTTTAACGCGAGAGAACCGGCTTCCTTTCTCAAAAAGAACCACCGATCATTTTTTACTGAACGACCGCTCACTCGCTCTTTAAAAAGAGCCGCTCACAAGATCCGGCTCGCTCCTGAGCGACCCATCTCTAATGGATGAAAAGGAATGGTCGGCTAAAGTGCGCAAATAAGTTTTGCTAATAAGCGCGGACACAGATTGTAGAAAGAAATCAAGAAATTTGCCAAACAGGCACAGGTTTTGAAATATTAAATAGGCATCATGGAGTCGTGAAAAAGAAAGGTATAGGAGCAAAAACTGCAAATTAGATGAAAAAAAAAAAACGATACGGAAACCGTGGAGATTCCAAAAAAAAAAAGGAAGAAAGCAGAAGGGAAAATCTGTCTGAGAACGCAAAGCGGACTGCCTTACTATTTGAGGTCCGCGCTGGCTGCCTGAGGACCAATAAATACTGCAGCGAATTTGCGCTACTGGATGAGACGTGTGTGCTTAAAAAAAAGGCCAGGAAACGTGTCGGTCCATCGTAATCGAATGCCAAGGTATTGTCAGAGCCTGGATTGACAGAAGAAGAAGAATTGGACGGAGACGACGATGACAATTTGGTGATCGGTTTTCTACGCACGTTCGGGGAGCCATTAAAACCCATCTGTAAAAGCACCTACGTTGCTCCCTTCCCGTAACATCATTGGTTGTGGTGCGGTATATCGATATCCGTAATCACCGCACAATATTCACCCATCAAAACCCGTAGGGGAATTGCACCTTTCAGTAGACTTCGCAATAAAAAAATGTGGACGGTATAACTGATTAGCAGTCGAGAAAAGTATGAGACGCAGTCTATTAAGTTTGACAGGCTATGCCTTAGGGCTTTCTAGCAATTGAGCGCTCACACTTGATGATGCGCGAAAACAGTGACAGCAAACTGTTGCCTGTGTGATGAACATCGCGGTGTCAAGCTCGCTAGCGCAGAGGTAAACATAAATATAAGAACAATCCACAAATGCTTGTTTGCCTTTATGAGGTAAGGTGCAGCAGCATCAGAAAGTTCTCGTGATGATGTTCACTTGGAAAGGCTGTGCGTTACACAGAATGCTGCAGACGGCCGCCTAATTCCTAGTAGCGAATATAAATTTTGATTTTATCAGGCTCAATACCTGAGTATAAATTGGTGTGCCTCTTTGAAAATAAAATATTTATATGTTTTTAAACGTCTCAGATGTATTGTTTCAAAAGAAACCCCCAAATCTACACGATAATGTCATTCCAAACAACGATGTGGACATTACGCTTCATTCAATGAAGCGTGCATTATCATAATGCTCATTTGAGTAATTTCCATACGTAGCAATTTTACTCGCGATCGCTGAGGTAGGCGGAAAGTGCCACTCTACAATTCGCAAAACTTTTTGTCAAGCGTAGTTCTTGTGAAATGAGTTAGAAACATTCAAAATTTCGTGGCTAAAAAAATTAGCCGCTAGCTTGGAGCACAATTGTTTCCAAGGCGCATTGTCAAATACAAATTTGGTTCACTTCAGTAGAAAAAGGTTCAATGAACTTTGAGGATTGTGCCTATATATCCGTCTCAAAAACTTGGTATCTTTGCCGATGACTGTAAACGTAGCTCTAGCAAACATGTGGAATGTTTTGGCTACTCACATATCAGTAAAATATCTAAAAATAATACCACAATTAATGCTTTCAAAAGGTACTAAAGCATTGGAGTGCCTATAACCTTCAAAAAATTTTTCAGTTACCCAAATTGCTGACGATTATAAGCTATTACTTTTTGGTGCAATGTTTGCTGTACCTTTTGTGATTATGTCCGTTGTCTTATCCGCAAATTGCATGGTGGAGAAAAGAGTGAAATTATAGGGGTGGCAGAAGTGACACATGTGGATTGCTGTAATTGCGCATTTGAGTTGAATTTATAATCAAATCGCAAACAAAAACCAAAATCCTGCAGGTCATGCGTAATCCAGACCTTTTTCTTTACCGATTCACAGGTGCTACGGACCTGGTAGACTCAGCGAATCTCTTTACGACTGCACCTGATTCTTGGGAGGTCGGAAGCTGCGCCAAGCAAGCAGGCGTAAGAAGGGTACAGGGAGGAATTGGCGGCCATGTTGTCTACTCATAACGATCATACAGCACAATAAAACGACCAAGAAAACATTCAAGAGTTTGCTCTTGTTGAAAGAGAGCTCTTTTGTTATGGCTCCGAAAATCTTTCGCAATAGACATGTTTTGCAAGGCAACCCAGGCAAATAAGAAAATGACATGATCCTATTCCTCGCAGTACTGCACTTGCATGCACCAGCAGAACTCAAAATTTCTGTCTATGCGTGGTTTTACTCTGATATGATATGATATGCTGTGCGTCTGAAGGGCCATAGTATTAGCAGCGTCTTCTCCTAGCATATACCACTCACACACATCACTGTCATCTGATGTGTGTGTGTGTGTGTGGGGCGTCAGGGGTACTGAAATGTAGTTTAACACATACGCGTTTTTTGTGGTTTGTGGCTGCGGACTGACTAAAAAGACAAAAAAGAGTTTCTCTTGATTCTGCATGCCTGAGTCAACACCGGGAAAAACATGAAAGCGCTTTTCTCGTTGGTCTAATAAAACGCGGGCGGTGTTAAAATTACATGTAACTTAGATGCCATCTTAACATACTCTTTGGATATGTTGCATCCGTATTATGATATTATCGTCAAGTCGGGCCAGCTGGATGTCGTGCATCTGAAATACATGATACGCCTGTCGTTAAATCTACGCACCCCCTCCTAGTACCCGAAATCTGAGAATGCAGCGGCAGTTTATGTTTATTCTAATGAGTGCCAACTTCATGTTTCCTCATATTTTTAATGACCATGCATGACAATACAATGTACTGTATAGAAGCTACTCCTTCTAACTTTTCATGACAGTAAATCCTACATTGAGAAACTAGCTGCTGCGCTGAGCTGGTATGTCAAAAACGAAGACAGGGTGTGGCAAAACAAAAAGGCTATTGCCATTTGCTGGAGGAGTATGTGGGTTCCAAAAGTTTGAAACCAATATACGGCAAGTTTATACTGCTTTACATATTTCGTGTGTCTTTGCCCATAGTCTCTCGACAAGAAACCTAGGAATTTGAGAGAAAAATTTTAATATTGCCATCCAAGCTTTGCAGCAGCGACGTACATCTTTGTACAATAAATGCCTTTGTATTGGTGAATAAGAAATATCAACTAAATAACAACATTTTTTATGCTTTATCGGGCATGTTATGGACGTGTGCTTAGTTGCGGATGCAACTAAGCACACGTCCGTAACTAGGCGGTCATGATTTGTACTCAGTTGCATCCCTTAGTGCCTTTTTCATCAACATCCTGCCGACAAGCTTGTGACCAGTTTGAAAACAATTTATTGCCTCCGGTTGGCATGGTCAAACATTGTAATAGCAGTAAAACTAAAACAAAAATTTTTTACAGGAATCAGGACAATATCGGCCACAAAAATTAACACTAGGGGTAATTAAAAAATTATGCAAGCAGCACTACCCAGCGGAGTGCGGCAATTTCTTAATTCACCCTAAGTGCCCTGCCGAGCTTTGCCTATAGGAAAGAAGAGTAACATTTATGAGTCATGGACAACAAGTAAACTCTGGAAGAACAATATTCAATTATTATACAGACATATAGAGAGAAGCAAAACTGTTACAATAACGTATACGAAAAATAACCATACAACGACATCGGAAGAGGCGACAATCTTAACACCGAAAAGAGAAGAATCGAAAAGCAACTGATACACCGGCATGACAATATTTATACAAGAACAAAGATGTCCATCTGCGATAACAAGTTTCACGGGTTTTTGTTATAAAAGCAGTAGGGTTGGCAGCTTAGGGTCTTTGGCCTTGCAAAGAACCAAACTATGCAAGCCACTTAGCAAACTCTGACCTCCGTTGCACGCAATCCTTGGTTGCGACCCGCTCATTTATTTTTGTCGTGTCAATGATAATGTCTCTATGAGTATGTTACAATGATGTTCCAGTCCAGTGCCATTCGCTCATTTCAGAACGCATCCAAGTCTTCGAACGGGCGCAAAGAAAGTCCTTCGGCACTGGCAACACTCACAGTTAGGGTAGCCAGCTTCTGCAGGAACGTATAAATTAAAGGAAAGGCTTCCTTGTCGCGGACGCCCAGCGCCACAACATCAGTAGTAAGAACTTCCGCTCCGTCTTTGCCCTTGCGCTTCTACTTCTGCTGCCATAAACCTAGTTCAGCTTGACCCGCCTTTGCTTTCATTGAAGCATTTGTCCCCGCAAACGCAGAATACCGCTGAGAAATATTTGCGAGAGATTTTTGGCATCCTCTTTAGTAGAGCATATGTGAGATGCTACAAAAAGAAACAATTCATAGGCACTTTCCACCTCAATTGTGAATCTCGCTTTTAAATTGGTCAGCACATTGTCCAGTAATGAAATGTACACTGCTCTTCTATAGTAGCTCTCTACATCAAGCGTAGGCATGTTGCACCTGTACGTCTGTCTTTTAGTTACACGTGGAGACCGAATCACCGTTTCCACATCATCCGCCAAAGCGACGGCGTCATTGTACAGCTGCGAAAGTGTTTCAACAGAGTCCACTCCTCGGTTATCAAGAGCCGCGGTGTCTACCAACGCGTTCTTAGCAGTTAGGACATCAACGCCCTTTATTTTCGACAGGCGACTAAGGGAAAGCGTATGCGTCAGCATATCTGCCAAGCAAATAATTGCAAACAGGAATTCGCCGTTTCTGATAGCTGCACGGAGTGTCGTAGCTTTCTTGCAGCTGTTCATTTCTTTGCAGATGGAAACGTAATCCAGAGCTTTCGCTACGCTCCCAAGTGAATCCCGAAACCGGATAACGCTGTCGTGTTGCTCAACCCATCTTCTTTCGCAGAGGCCCTTAAGTTGGCCACCAAGGATGGTCTTCAGAACAACAGTTCGTTTTGGTGACGCTGCAAAGCAGCAAATTACCTCCTTCATAACAGCAACAGCATTCCTAATGCACTGTAGCCTCGATGACTTGGACAACGACAATTTAAGGGAATGGTTGAAGCAAGAACAGTGCTCTGTTTGGGTGCACAGCGCTTCATTTCAGATACAGCGCCACTACCCTGAGAGACGCTGACGCGGCAACGATCGGTACCTATACCAACGCAGTTTTCAAGATCAAGTCCTAACGCCTTCAGAGCCTGAATAAATTGTTCTGCGAGCGCAATTCGTGTCATAACGGGTTCACTTACACCGGTGCCAAGACCCGAGCCACCAATGTCACTACGAATATCTAAGAACTGCACAAAGTCATTTCGTACCATGTTTTTGTGGACATATCGCAGATACAACTCTGACATATGGGCTACGTCCGTGGTTTCATCGAGCATACCACTGCACATGACGGATTCTTGCACCTGTTGAATGACACTAGCAAGGACGTCTTCCCAACAGTACTTTTTCAGCTCATTCGGAGTCGTCTTGCTGATATATGTGGCCCGAGATGGCAAGATGCTTTTCAAGTTCCGTCACCTCTAGGTACCCGAAAACACAAAAGTTCGTGAAAATTGCCCTCTTTAGCGGCTGACGAAGCCTCTTGTGAGTTGTCGAGAAGCATGCCGTAGTCTCTATGTCCATGAAATGGTATGCCTTGACACGCAAGAAGTATAAGGGACTCTCCGATAGGTAGCAGGTGGCTTCTGACCTCAGTCACTAGGAGAAGATGGTGGTTGGAAACTTGGTTGGTGACATTGGTTGTAACTTGGTTGGAAACTTGGTTGGTAAATCTGTACAGGAAAGAAAGTTCTTTCCGTCCTCCACTGCTTCCTCGTGGTATTTGGTGGCTTCATGTAGAGGAGGATTACCATCCTTGCTTAGTAGCCTTGCTAATGTTTTGAGCGGCCTCGTAACAAGTTTTTGAAGTGGAACATTTTTTGGTAGTCGCCTACGCTGCCCGTTGCGAACAATAGACAGTATTGGCAATTGATACTTCTATGACTGTCCAACAGAACAAGCCACTTAAATTTAAGCCAATGCGAGTGGCTGAAGTATCTATTGTCATAATTGCCGCCTTTCTTGTGGGCGGATTGTGGGAAGCCATAATTTTCGGGTGGCTGCGATTCGGACTCCAACAAGCGCTTCTTAGAGAAGTTGTCAACTTACTTTTCTGCAAGGTTTCCAATGCCCAATGAACCCGCCACTAAGGAAGTGCCCCCACTTTCACTTTCTGTCAACAGCGTGGTGCTCGATCTTTGTCTTTCGTATTCAGCATTCTGCATGAGGTCAGCATTCACAACAACGTGAAAGAAGGAAGGGGCTGGAAATGATGTCTTCGTACTACTGGTTTGAACGGAAACTGGGAGAGTTTTGTTGGCCACTGGGCTGAAGAAACTGTCAATGGTGCTAGAACTCGTTCGCTTGATGCTTCACAGTAAGCGGTAAAGAGACAGAAAAGGGAGGTACAAATCGCACTTAGCCTCCTCACTACTGAAAAAAAAATGTAGGCAAGAAAAACAGGCGCATTTGCAACATTTATTTCGAGATGGTTCCCGAAGTGCAGAGACAAAAATCGGAGAAAAAGTTTCATTTTCTAACGGTTGTCACACACCACGTGAACGAGCGCTAACGCCAGTCTTCACACCACATCTCTTCACTGGCACAGTGTGATCCCCCTACTGACTTCCGCACGCCGCTTATATTGCCTTCGCCGACGTTTCTCGCACCTCTGACGGAGTCGTGCTCCCATAATATAAACAACAAAGCCTGAGGATCTTGTAGACAATTCTCGCGGTTGTGGCCGCGGCCGCCGATGCGTCTTCGCGGAGGGTGGTGACTCATCCCTTGGCGCACGCTCGGGCTGTCGTACTTCTCTCGCTGTGTGTCGGGGTCTGAGAGGGTGTTCTGGTGAACGCCCTCTCTCTCCTATCTCTTGATCACGGTGTAAGAATAAGGAGAGGTGCTGACACTCTCCCCCCAACGCGCGCGAAAGCGCCGCTTGCTCGCGTCCAGATTATGTTCGGCTTGGTTGCAGCTGGTTCGGCGCCGTCGTAGAGGGCGCTGCGGTATGCGGCCCCAGCCTCGGCGGGAAGGCGCGTGCTGCCGCTGCTTCGTCTTCCTGCTTGCATGTGCGGTTGCGCTGTTTTGAAGGCACGATTTTTGTTCGCGTTCGTTTCATGAGCTTGTGCTTGGGTATTGTCGCCACGGACCCTCGACGAAGGTGGCAGCGGCCTTCTGAGGGGCTTTTGAAATGGCTAGAAAGTGCTTCGTTCCGAACTGCAATTCTCGATACCTGACTTGTGCGGAGCGTGTGCCTTTATTCAAAGCGCCGTCCGACAGCGGTCGTCTAGAGCAGTGGCGCCGTGAAAATGTGACGGCAGACCGAACTCTAACGCCTACCGACCATGTCATGCAACATCCATTTTTCAGAGGATACGATATCGATGGCATATTACGCGGAGCGCTCGATAAAAGGATTCCCACCTTATTTCCAAACTGTTCGAAGAACATCACACGACCAAATAAACCTCGAAAGCCGCTGCGGAAGAGAGAACCACCTATGTGCCACAGTAGTTTGTGCAAATTTTGCTGCATGTACAAGATATATACTGGGTGGTTTACTATCATGCACCAAAATTTGAAAATATGTAAATGTCACGTAGCTGGACAGAACCAAGGTAATGTTGTCTGCCGTCGCTTGGAGATACTGAGGTTATTTTTTTATTCCGCTTAATTACATATTTATTTTCATAATTGAATAATCAACTTTTTTAATGCTATAATTGGATAGAGTGTGAACGAGAGAATTGTACAGAAGCATGGAAAACTCCCACTATAACTTTCTGTTGCGCAATACGTGATACATAAAAGTGTTTTCCGAGCGTGAACGGAACCCGCGAATACAGCAATATTGCCGCGCGACTGGCCGCTCGAGGCACTTTGCGTGTATTCGTGAGCTTCTTTTATGCTCGGAAAAACACTTCTACGTAGCGCGTATTGAGCAATAGAAAGCTGTATCGGGAGTCTTTCATGTTTCTCTACAATTTCCTCATTGACACTTTTAATCTAGCTATAATAATTGAGAAGTTGATCAATAAATAAGACTAATTATCTAATTAGGCGGAATGTAAAAAATAACTGAGTATCTCCAAGGGACGGCAACAACGTTACTATGGTTCTGTCCAGCTACGTGACATTTGCATATTTTGAAATATTTGTGCACCCTGTAAAATACTGCTGTTTTCTGTGGAGATGTGTGCCTGATTTTCAAACTTGTTCCATCCTGGCTACTGAATTTTTTTTACAATGCGCATGCGGTGTATATTACACGCTTGCATGTTTTTATACAAAATTTTTCCATTGTGGGAGTGTATGAGACCGCAAGCTTCTGGGATGGTTATCCCCTATTAAAATTATCGAGCTGCTTCATGCACAAGTTTTTTCGTTTTGTGTCTATGCAAAAAAAAAAGTCTATGGGATTATTGTGAGGTGGGTGTAAATGTATTTCTGGCCAGGCTGTGGGCAATGCATTGTCAAACACGCTTACAATGGCACATTATCATATGCAATTTAAGAAAAAAAGCAAGTCACCTCTTTTTTTAGATCTTGCAAGAGCCACTCAGTCCTCAATGGACGAAAGCCCAATGAATAATATACACGGTCTATGTTAAGTGGAATTGGAATAAAAAGGCATTTGCTCAGGTTTTCATCAGTAAACTGTGGTAGTGATGCTCTAATTCAAGATAGACGCCTGCCTTCGTCCCGCCTATTAAATTCTCATTTGAAAGAGTTTTTACATAGCTGATGTGCATTTTCATCTTAAGTTCTAGCCATGAACAGCCACTTTGCTCTATTGCATTGCATATCGCAAGCTTGCGCCGTTTCATTTCTTAATTTATATCGCAGCCACATTGAATTCGCGCAACGATGATTGAACGGTTTTCTGAGTGTGCATGGAAGCAGCGATAAGCATGAAATACATTTTCTGGTGCAGTCACTATTTTCTTCTGATCGAGGGGTAGCACGTGCGCTAACACTTTCATTTTTTTATGCTCGGATGAACGGCTAGACCGGACGAAACAAACTGTGCTCGAGAGGGTAACTTCAGTGGGCTTTGAGTGGTGCCCGATTGATCCGTGTTCACGTCATCCACGCTCTGCAAAAGGAACCTTCATGTTAGCGAAGCCAGGTACTCTTATCACTTTAATGTGAAATAACGATTTTTTTTCGCGCTTTGAGATTTACTCACTCCACATGAACGATAATTTAGCGGAGGCAGAGGAATGCCAAGCCTCCGGCGCCGCTAAGCTGGGACCGCTGGCCGCGGCGCCATCCATCTGCTCGCCGCAGAGCTACTCGGTGCGCCCGCGCGCGGCCGAACATAATCTGGACGCTCGCCCGCGCGCAGTGTCCACACCTACATATTCTTCCACCGTGCTCTTGATATCGTAACCTTCGCGTATCTTCTTGAAGCTTCTAGTTTCCGTTGATCGCGTCGGCTGTCTGTGGCCTATGTCCTCTCTCCCTTTTTCGAAGCTGCTGCAGGACCGACGTGCTCCTTCGCTGGCTCGGGTGGTACGCGTCGCGAGCTTTGATTATAAGCACTTATGTGACAGCGGTTCAAATGAGTGTCCACAAATGTGGACATTAGTGGTGAGCGTGGTAAAATTCAAAGTGTAGTGACAAATGCGGGCGCCAGCAGAAGACGAAGAAGAAGACGTTTGATGTTGTTTCCTCGCGCTCGTTCTGCTTGGCCGTTGCCTGTTTCTGCGCATTCATATAAACGCCGAGTGCATCTACCCTTAAACGCGTACTATAAATTGGTGAAAGTGCTGGGTTCAGAAAAGAAACAATTTTACCCTTGCCGGCAAAAAAAAAAAAACAGTGCGTTTCATGCACCAAACTCTCGACCTTGCTTTGCAATCTTTGCTCCTGCATCGCATTGTATTTTCAAATTTGCAAAATTCTGGGAAGTGGACAAAACCATTTTTTCGTATCACCGTCAGGCAGATCTGCTGGTCCGGTCTCCCGAGCTGCTGGTCTACTTTCGTACCTTTATTACCTTCTACCATTTCGATTAGATCCGGTGAACGTTTCGGCTACAGCCTGCTTGAAAGAGAGGAGAGACTGCAGCTCTTTTTGTTGTACGTGCAAAACTGTTGCACCGCTATGCTATTTGACCCTCGCATTGGAGACAGCAATGTTGAGAAAATGTGTTTGCGTCCAAACGTCCCAATTTACTACTAGATGTGATATTCATCCTGCATTGTAACTTTGTTAAGTGATACAAAAAGGACAGTGCCATAAATTTTACCCACTATGTTACATACACAAGAAAGTATAATTGCGAAAATTTGAAAAACTTACGCCTTCGTCGCGGCGCGCTGGACGAGTTGGTCGCCACCAATTTGCTCCTTTAGATCAGACGCTGAAGGTGACTTGTGCTGCCCTCTTTGGAGCGTGAATAAAGCCCACTGTGTGCGACAAAAGGCGCGAGCTTGAATGACACCGGGCGGTTTCCCCAAATACTGACACTGAAAGGCGACTCGTACCAATACAGACTCCTACAAAGCAGTGCAGAGTAAGGGAGCAGTTGTCTCTGAGTAAAGAAGGCAGAAGGGAAGGCTTCCTCGTTGCTGCCGCGCTGATGGCTCCGCTTATTTAAATGACTTTCTGCTCTCTGAAGGACCAAAATTGGGGGTGGGGTCCTGAGGAAGCGGTTAGCTCGCTTCCACAAAGGAGGAGGTTGCGATAGCCACTATCGCGCCTAATAACAAAAAAATGTCGCAGTTTCGCCCGAAAGGCGAAGCATCAATTGCGATAGCAAATTAGTAGAGAGCTATTCGGAATAATGATAGTAGTTTTACGGGATGCATAAACTTAGACACATTTGCTTACTAACAGAATTAACAAGCGTGGTGTCAGCGCGCACAAGCAAACATGAGCAGATCACACTTAATGAGCGCAGACAACGACTGTCAAAATGCTGGCAGCAAGCGCAGCCGCCGCAGCGAGCGCAGGTTCGTGCGGTCTATCGCTTTAACGGAAACTGAGCGGCGAATACACACCGCATGTAAAGGTCAGAGCCGTGTGGAGATAACAGACGGTGCGGGCGTCCGCCACAGCCGCGGGCAAAGTACGAGCGCAGTTGTTGGCAGAGTAGAAGCTGCGCCCCCCCCCCCCCCAGCCCTCGCTCCCGCGCTGCCTTCCCGCTTTCTTGCTTTCGCATGGGAGATTGAGTGGCAAGTTCCCCTTACGCCCGGTTGCAAGATACGCCTTTGGTGCGGAGCACAGCGTCGCCCCGCTTCCATCCCTCCCATTTTCCCAGGGCCTTTCGCGCGACGGTCGCGTTTGCTTTCCGCCGTGCGTTCGCTCTCTGTGATAGCGCCGGTCCCCCACGCGCTTTCGCTCGCGCATAGGGCGCGCGGCGACGATTTTATCGCCCTTGGACTTTATACACAACCTCACGCGACGGCGACGGCGACGCGACGACAGAAATCCAGTTGAAGTGTTCATATAATTGCTATCGCAATAAAAGTAGTAGTTAGGGATGCTTTGCTCACCATGGACAGCGATGGTCGACGCAGCGGAATAAAAATTGTACGTGCCGAAAAATCACTGCCGGCGGCGGCCGCGCCTATCGTGAAAGCGGTCGGCGACGTGGGAAAAGTGCACACCTGCGCGGGGCTCATCTTCAAAGCGATCTGCGGTGTGGACAAAGTGCAACTAGTGCTAGTAGCTTTGTATGCGCTGTGCTTTCGCCCCCAGATATGATGTGCGGTAGGAACTTCCACTCAGTCTTAGAGTTGCACAATCGATTATGTGGTTTTTTATTATTTCCCTCTCTTAAACAAAAGCGTAGAGACCACATTTTATTCGAACTTTTGAGAGGACGATCGACTGGGAGAATTATCTTATTCTATACATAGAAAGTGAATATACTACCCGAAACTAGGCTGAAATTTCATTACGTGGTATGCATCAAGGTAGAGTCAGAAATAACAATGCACTCAGGGTTTCGAACACCTGCGCTTCATCATAACGCGTTGTGAGGGTCCTGGTGCACATCACATATAATCGTGTATCCTTTGGTTCGTGCGCGCGTACAGGTTCTCTGATAGGGTCACGCAGATTAAATAATATGCATGATAATAGTGAAGAATTTGAATAAGTATTCTGCTATGACCAGATGTAAAAATTTTAGAAGCCATTGTACTTGTAAGTAAATTGCAAAATTGGGATTTCGGGAAGGTAATATTGCACACCCAATAACTGCCAGCGGTAAATGTTAGCTAGGCATAAAGTGGTGGCTTTTGCCAAATATCTTTTTCTCCAAAAGTTTCTCCATTATACATTTGTCGTGCATCGATGTCTCGGCGTCATCGACATAAGTTCGTCGTCATGTATTCGTACTTAAACCTTCTTTGTTATGCCGTCATGGACATTTCATCGTCGTTATTTCAGCTTCGTCATCGGACTCTCGTCATATCATGGTAGTCGTCACACAGTTGTCGTCATATCATTGTCTTCATGCCGGCATCGTTGCGCAGTGGTTTTACCGTAATCATCGCTTCATAAACGTCACCCCATCGTCCTCAAGCCGCCGTCACGTCGCCATTCCATGGATATCATTCCTTCTTAGTTTTTCTACCGTCTTGCCCTCGCCGAACAATCGCCGACATGCGCCTGTTATACCATCGGCAGCATGCCGTCATACTAAAGCTGTCGTTATCATTCCAGCTTCTCCATTTTACTATCGCCATGCCATCGTCGTCTAGCTTTCTACGCAGACTCAGTCGCGCAAATCTCTAATAGTTTGGGCAGTCAGGTATGTGCTCTTGGCCACCATGCCATTGCTGTCGCTGCATCGTTGTGATTGCAGCTTTGCCATTTGTCTCGTCATGACATCATTGTGACGCTATTGACGTCATAGCCTCGTCTTGCATTAGTTGTCACATGGTCGTATGGATTTCACACTGTCGTGACATTGTCTTCAGTCTAAGTTCGACATCCGGTTGTCGTCCTATTGCCGCGAAAATCGGTTTGAGAGCCGTGTCGCAGGAAATCCGATGTCGGTTTCAGCGTAAGCGTCGGTGTCCGTGGCGGTAACTAATCATCCTGAACCACCTCGACCACGCCGGTGCGTTCGCTCTCATGGCGCAGAGGCGCTAGTGAACTAATAGAATTTCTCAAAGCAAACTGCGCCAGAAAATTCGTAAAGTTGGACATAACCGAAACCCACCGACGTGATAGCGTCGGATTGTAATTGAATACACGAGAAAACATAATTCTCTTTCGCGGAAACTCAAACAAAAGCCCCTTTTCCAGCATTTATAGCACTAATAGAGCAGCGCGCTGAGGTTTGCTACTGGCAAAAATATTATGCATATGGTGGTCGCCTCTTTGGCTGCCGCATGCGGAGGTGAATTAAGTTCGATAAAAAAAGAAAGCTGCCATTGCCAGATAGTCTGATAAGCAGCCGGGAATTTTTAAATGCTATCAAGTTCCATTCTCAAAGGCGAAGCGTAAGCGTCCTCTCAGTTTTTCTTGTCGTGAGGCTATCGTCGTCATCCTATTGACCTCATGCTTTCTTTACACTGTCGTTATACCATCGTCATCTATGGTCGTGGTAACAGCGCCGGCGGAACAAATGAGAAGTAAATCACGACAATGCTGATTAGCTTCAAACATAGCGCATACTCACATTAAAGGATGTGGCGAGGTTTAGGCGGTCGGTGGAAAACAGCGTCTGAAGCATCCGACGTTGTCATTGCTTACAACGACGTAACAGCGATGACACGTTGTAGCTTACGCAGTAGCCCACACGTTTGGCAACTGCAAAGTGCCCAATGCGGCACTGCTGTTCCAGAGGGAAAATGAATTCTGGCAGAACCCACCTGTCAACGGGGGTTTCGACCGATGCTTACGAAACCAGCATCGAACCAATGTAGTACGAAAATCTATGGCCACTGCCATAACTAGTTATGTATGAGGCGTGTACTACAGCGGGTTTCTTTTTCGCACTTCCCTATGAACAAGTTCGGCCACCCACGGCCGGCACAGCGAAGCCGGCACGTGTCCTCCGAAATCCATGGCGCGCAGGTGTGTGGGAACGCTGGAAAACGTGTCATGTTGGAGGCGTCCACTGCAGTCGGGTTATTCAATTGTGCAATCCTCTGCGCTCGCTGCCGCTAACTCCGTGCATGACCCTTGAGTTGCATAGTGCACCGATGACAATTGTTCGGTCACTGGTCGCACACCTAGTGGGACATACTAAGTGATCCAAGGCGGTGTGAATCATGTTCACTGCAGGATGGCACATACACAGGGTGTTCGTGGCGCAGCTCGCTAACGCGCACGTAGGTGCTTGCATGGAATTCTAGAAACAGATAATATAAATGTGAATTCACAAGTTCTCGAACCAAATACACTGACCACAGTGAAATTTTGCCACAAGAACACATACAAGAGAAAGATATAAGCATGATGCCACCAGGATTTCCTGAATCAGTATACATTGAAACAGGTAATGCATTGAATCACCTTGAATATAACCTAGCAAAAGCCTTTGGTGAGACAGCTTACAAAAAAAAAAAAAAAACTGTGACCCCAATCTACGCAGTGAAGAGAGTTGGACAGCGAAGCTGTAAACGCCACCCACAACGATTACCCATTGTGACGTCACTTGAATTCACGTGGCTCTACAAAGAGTGGAACCAGAAACCAGTGACATGTGCTTAACAACACCCTTTATTACTTCACAACGTTATTGTATTCACGCTATTGTTCTGGCGTCATTACTTTCCCTGGTATACCCATGGTAGCCTGGAATGAACTGAATGAGTTACTAGACTATGGTGACGTTACTACGTGATTTCTATGCTCTTGGGTACTTTTCCACTCGGAGTAGCTTACGCAACCGTAATCTTTACCGGGAAATACACTCGGGAGGAGGAACGCTGCAAACAACACCCACAAGGATTACCCATTGTGACGTCAATTGAATTCACACACGTGGCTCTACAAAGAGAGAAACCCGAGACACTGGTTTCACGAGGGTTTTGAATGACGGCAACCCCTTTCGAAGCAGCTGCAAACCTAATCTTTACCGGAACGCGACGGAGGGTGTTCCCATTGTACGCACGCGCCTTATCATCCATCATGTGGTATTGATGCTTGTTTCGTGGTGTTTCTTTTGAAAACGAGTGCTGAGTTGTATGCCGTATGCCTAATTTCAAATGAGATATGCTGTTTGTATTCAATTTTTAGCCTGGCGTTTTTTGCTTACGCCAACAACACGAACATTTCGTTGGCTGGTAGAGGTGTACAGCTTCGCTGTAAGAAATGTTATATACATAAAGCTATACGTTTCATGTAAACAAATGCAGTCTACTTATGTATGAGATATCTGGCAGTCAAACTCTCAATGGCATTGTGCTTATTTGTACTTTTGCAACGTGCATTACCATGCAATCGAGATGATTTATAAAATATTGTTTTTAAATAAAACTGAGACCTTTTCAATCACCTCCTTCAAATTATTACATTTTCTACTACCGCACACCCTCCCAGCAACGGCTAAAGACTGCTGGCTTCTTGTCTAATCCCTGGTAGTAGATGAACGCAATCATTCAAGCCTAAAGAAGGCAGGCAAGCAAAGCCTGGTGGTCTTCACTTTAACAAAATGCCGCTTACAGAGTTAAAGAGTTCAGAGCTGTTGGAATCACTCCTGTTTGCTGTCGGTGTTGCTATATTTAGCTTAGCGCAAGTGTATCACTCTCAAATGTTCTTTGAGAGTTTCTCTTCCTGTCCTCTTCCTGTCACGCTGTTGGCTGACGGGAAGCGCGGGGCCGGGTCGGTGACATTGAAATCAGCCACGTCAGTACATGGAATGTATATAGGTGCCTACTCCTTCCGCTTTTAGGTCAGAATAGCAACTGGAACCATGAACAGTACACTGACACGAGACTGCGAAGAATATTGGAGCTGTTTGTGGAAGGAAGGACAATCAATATGGCAGCAGAAAGGAGTGACCAAGTAAGCGATTGTGTCAAACTTGTTAAGCTGCGAAGTTGAGAATGCGCGGCAGTAACGAATGACAGAAAGCCTTGTAAACATTAAACCATGAAATTTTCTGCTACAGCTTTTACCCCAAAGACAGTCCAATATTAACAGACACACATAGAATTGTGCGAATGGCCGTTTGAGGCACTTTTCGTGTATTCGCGGGCTTCTTTCATGCTTGGAAAAACACTTTTATGTAGCACGTATTGAGCAACATAAAGTTGTATTGGGAGTTTTTCAAGTTTCTCTGCAATTTTCTCATTTGCACTTTTCATCTAATTATAATACCGAAGAAGTTGAACAATTAAGGCTAATTATGTAATTAGGCGGAATGCAAAACATAGTCTGATTATCTCCAAGCGATGGCAAATAGCATTGCCTTGGTTGAGTTCAGCTACATGGAATTGGCATACTTTTATATTTTGGATCACGTTGCGCCATACCCCCGGTATACAGGACTTTTTTGAAAATTTGCCCATTTTAATTGTAGAAAGAAGAAAATATACGAGCAATTCAGTTGACAATGACGTCACCAAAATAATAATGGACAAATGCTCGCTCTAAGCCAGTAATGCACACTCACTATATGAAGCAACGCAAATACCGCCATAGAGGAATAGTGTAAATGTGTGAGCGTTTACTTATAGAGAACCAGTGACATTCCTAACAGTGATTTCTGGTTAACTGTCTTTCCATGTCTAACTCTGAAAAAAAAAAGAAAGCTTTAACTCTTGTAAGCCTACTTATGACGACGAAACGGTTGTTTGGCTTGGTTTTGGAATGACTGTACACCCAGTGTTTCATTAATGCACTCTTACGCGCTTGGTAAGCTTCTCTATAACGTGCTCATCTGGCCTTCCTATGTTCAGGTGTTTCCACAGCCAACTTTGCTTGAGATTTGACAGCCTGTCGTCTAGCTATATCTACTGGATGATTGGATTCGGCCTGTCACTTGCGCTGAAGCGCAAGCACAGACGGCTCCGCCGGCGCGCCATCCAAGGCGAGACTGAGCGACCAAGCGCAGGCGAAGAAGGCGTTAAACCCTCACCTAGTTACGTTGTATCGCAGCGGCGAGGCTCCGAGCGAGCGCAGCTGTGACGCCTCTCCACAACGGATCACGTGGCGTGAAGTCACACCTCCCACACTTGCGCCTCGGCGACTCAAGGTCTTTGCGAGGCGATGAATGACTTTGCGATCGTGACATGGCGCAGTAGAGCCCTAACTCTAAAAAAAAATGGCGAGAACCCATTTGCCAATGAATGTCGACGTTATTGCGATTAGCATTGAAGCAGTGCATCGGTACACAGTAGAGCCCTGCACGGGCTGACGTTGGGCTGCCCGCCCGAGCCCGACCAAAAGCTTTATGGCGAGACCCGGGCCCGTCTCGGGCCCGCAAATAATCTACGTTACCCTCCCGGCCCAGCCCGCCACCCCTTTAGCTTAGGCGCAAGCCCAGCCCGAGCCCGTCTCGAAACCAGTCCGAACCCGGCCCGAGACCAAAAAAAAAACATGTTTTCTGAGTCGAGACGCGCGAGGATAACCCGATGCACGTTACATGCACACCGCCAGAAAGTCCGAGCCCCGCCTGGGCCCGCGTCCAAAAACCCGAGCTCGGCCCGGGCACGGATCACAAAGCACATGCCGTGCCCGAGCCGGCCCGAGCCCGTGAAAAAACTGCCCTACGCGGCCCTACCCGGCCCTACCCGGCCCGGCCCACTGCACGGGCTTTCAGGTAAGTCCGAGCCCGTGCAGTGCTCTAGTACACAGTGCTGCTATCGTGGAAACGCGTCATTCATGTGGCTTGCGCACAGGCTGCTGCTCTCGCGCCCTCCCTACCGTGCACGCGGAGTCAACCAGCACCACCGAATTTAAGTCCCCTCGTCGAGCTTAGTTGAATATATGTTCAGAGAAGATTGTTTAAATTTATGTGATGTGGATTCTACTCTGCCCAGCACCGGAAAACCATTAATGACATATTTTTGTCATTACACAGCGGCACCTGCCCACTGGCTCTAGCCGAGAGACCCAGGTTTGCATAAAAAATCATTGAAGAGTTCGTTTAACAGTGGGCGTAAAAGACATTCGCTGAAGAGAGGTACATATCCATTGGCACACACCCAGTGCCCCAAGTTGTAGCTAATAGCTTCACTGAATAGTGGTTCATCGTCATTCCACCTGTCGTGGTGGCGTAGTGGTTTTGTTGTGGCGCTGCTAAGCCCGAGGCTTAGGGATTGAATCGCGACCAAGGCGGCTGCATTGCGGTGGGGGCGAAAAGCAAAAAACACCCTTGTGCCGTGCACTGGGCACACGTTAAAATAATCTCAGGTGGTCAAGATTAAACCGGAGCCCCCCCCCCCCCCCCTACGGCATGCCTCATAATCAATGCGTGGTTTTGGCACGTACAATTCCAGTATTTAAATAGTGTTGTTATGAAGAGATGTAAAAATAGGGTTTATATACAATATTTACAAGTGACAGCGAGTGGAAGCACAACAACAAAGATGGCGGGCCGGGATACAGCTTGTCCTCTTATGCTATGACATTTCTATTTCGTCCGCAGGATAGGGGCATGACTCCTAGCATTACCCCCCTGGCGGCGAAAGCACCGACTTGGTGCAGTCGAAGTGCGACGGCGCGGAAAGGGTTCCTTGCACGCACAGGTTGAATCAGTGTCTCGGACATGGTAGGGCTTCAGGCGGACAACGCGCATGATGTCAGTGCGGGATTGACCCGGTGGGGACGAAGACAATGGAGCGATTTCGTACGTTACGTCGGTCACTTGGCGACACACTCGATATGGGCTGGTGTACGGGAACAGTTGCTTTTCAGAAAGCCCGGCACGGCGTGCTAGAGACTAGAGGAGGACAAGAGCCCCAGGGGCAAAGTAGGTAGTCCTGTGATGGCTATCGTATCGAGATTGCTGGTGGATCTGCGACTCGCCGAATCGAGCGCGGGCAACTTGACGTGCATGTTCAGCACGCGCAATAGCCTCTCCGGCATACTCGGTACCGGGGCACGTGGAAGAAAGCACCAACGTGTCCATGGCAAAGTAGGATTTTGCCCGAATAAGACAAAGAAAGGCGGATAACCAGCGGTCTCGCGTCTTGACATGTTTTATGTGAATGTCACAAAAGGCACAGCAGTGTCCTAAACCTGGTGGTTGGCGGACACGTACATTTGCCAACATGTCGGTAATTGTTCGATTCATGTGCTCCGTCAAGCCATTGGTCTGTGGATGGTAGGCTATGATCTGTTTGTGTTGCGTCGAGAAATAGTGCAGAATGTCGTCGATCACTTTCGAAAGCAACTGTCGGCCTCGGTCACTTAGGAGTTGCCGAGGTGCACCCTGCGGCACAATGATGTGATGCAGTAAGAAGTCCGCAACGTTGTTCGCGCAGCTTGTGGGAAGATCGCGGATGATCATGGACGGCTTCGTATTGTCTCCAGCGACGGCGACCCATCTGTTTCCAGAGAGACAGAGGAAACGGGCGAAGTAGGTCGAGGCTAATGCGATGAAATGGCTCACTGGAATGTCGAGAGGCTGAAGATGGCCAGCAGGCGGGAGCGTCGTCTTTTTTCCGGCGCTGACAAAGGTCACAAGAGGCCACGTAAAGGCGCATCGAGCGGGACATGCCTGGCCAGTGGAACCAAGGCGTGGGGGATCGTATGTGCGTGAAACGCCGAGGTTACCCGCTGTTGGCGCATCATGAAGCTGGGCTAGAACAGTCGAGCGGAGGTGTTCCGGAATCACAAGTATGAGGTCAGGACCATCAGGAAGCAAACTTTGACGATGTAAAATGTCATCATGTAGCACAAAAGTCGGAGAGAGGCATCATGAGCCTGTGAGGTGAGATGGTCGGTAAACTTGCGTAGGACCGGGCCCCAGTGCTGTTCAGCAGCGATGTTAAAGAGTTCGGAGATGGCAAGCACACTAGGACTGTAGTCGCTCGGTGCACCTTCCGGTTGGTCGATGGGGTACAGGAAAAGGCAGTCGGTATCCCGAAGCAAACGGCCAGATTTGTAGATGGTCGTGTACGAGTATTCTTGAAGCCGTCATGCCCAGCGTCCAGGGCCCAGCGTCGTGGGATCTTTGAGCGCAGATAGCCAGCAAAGAGCGTGATGGTCAGTGACGACGGTAAAAGTGCTGCCATGCAGATAAGGGCGCAATTTTGCGACGGCGCAAACAAGAGTGAGGCACTAGACACTCTGTCACTAATCAAATAATTCCGCTCAATGGCGGAAAGGAGGCGGCTGGCATACGCAATAAGATCGTCCTGCCCACGTTGACATTTAGCTAGAACAGCGCCGATGCTATGGCCACTGGCGTCTGTACGGACTTCCGTGGGAGCAGAATCGGTAAAGTAAGCCAACAAAGGTGGGGAAGTGAGTAGTGCAACGGGCTGCAAAAAGGCAGACGCTTGGGCAGCACCCCAGGTACATGGAACGTTTTTCTTGAGCAGGCATGTTAGAAGTCGTGCTGTCCCTGCAACGTCTTTCACAAAGCGGCGAAAGTAAGAGCAGAGGCCAAAAAACCAGCGAACGTCTTGCGAACAACGGGGCGTTGGAAAGTTGGTAACAGCACGTACTTTGGCAGGGTCAGGTCAGGTACTGGCCGCATCTACAAGATGACTAATTACGATGATGTCTGGGCGTCCGAAGCGGCATTTGGAGGAGTTTAGTTAAAGCCTGGCACTGCGAAGTAGCTGATGTGGGCGAAAAAACGATGACGTCGTAATGATAACATAAACTAGTAGACTGTTTGATACCGCGAAGGAGGGAGTCCATCATCCTTTCAAATATTTCTGGGGCATTAAACAACCCCAAGAGCAAAACTTTAATCTTGCAGAGCTCAGCGGGCGTAATGAAGGCGGTCTTTTCACGATGCTGCTCGTCAACGGCAATTTGCCAACAGTCGGACCGAAGATCTGTGGCAGAAAAGTACCTTGCGCCATGGAGAGCGTCGAGCGCAGTCGTCAGCGGCAAAGGTTAGACGTCCTTTTTAGTTATCTAGTTCAGATGTAGATAGTCGATACAGAACCACCAGGTGCTGTCTTTTTTTCTGACAAGCACCACAGGGGACGCTCAAGGACTCGCAGATGGTTCAATGATGTCTATAATCAGTACGGCGTTCAGACGCAGATACTCGGTAAGGGCGCCTGTGGATGGGTATTGCATCACCAGTACCGATGCGATGGGTTATGAGTGATGTCGGGCCTAGAAGGAGCGAAGAAAAACAAAAACATCGCCGTAAGTTGTTAACAAGTTCCGAAGGTCTTCGGACTTGGAAGTGGAAAGATCAGAGGCAATCATACCGTGAAGAGGGCCGTCAAGTGTAGTACTTGTCTCCGGGCTTCCAGGTAATGACTGCAGAGCACCTATAGTCCGTATCAGAGCGTAGTGAGCGCCTAAAGGTGATATGCTGGCCAACGTGATGCTTTCGGGAAGAAATTGTGGGGTGCGTCCAAAGTTAAGTATCGGCATACACGCCCGGTTCTTCGCAACAGTCACCATAGAGTGAGGGAGCGCAACACACCGCGTCAAGAGAGCGTCTAGAGAAGGGGGGATAACCTAGTCACCGTCACAAACAGGGGGCTCTGAAGTCAACGTGACATGTCGTGGTAGCTGGTCGCGGACGAACAAACTCGACGACAAATAAATGCTGTGGCGACGCGGGGGTTGAGGTTGCGTACAGAAGGGAGTTCGAACTGTAGAAGGCCAAATGAACAGTCGGTGAGGGCAGAATGGGTGCTCAGGAAGTAATGGCCAAGAATCACATCAAGGGCACATTGGTGTAGAACTGTGAATAAAACTGAAGTCTGGCGACCAGCGAAGCTCACACGCGCATTGCAGATGCCAACGACGTAAGGGGTAACGCCGTCTGCAACGCGAACGTTAGGCGACGTGGCGGGCGTGAGAACCTTGCGGAGAGGACAAGAAAGGCGAGCGCTCATTACAGATTGTTGCGCCCCAGTGTCTATGAGCGCCGAAACATATACACGGTCCACATATATTTCCAAAGGTTTTCTCAGGTAGCCAGGGTCAACAGTGAATTTCCGGTTTGGTTGGCCAATGCTGCATCACCTCTCGGAGCTGCACTGGTGAGTTTTCCGAAGGTAGACGACGAGGGTATGGCGACGGTGAACGACGGGGCAACGGCGAGCGCGAAAGCCAGTTCTGTGGGGATAGCGGCGGTCGTAGCCTGGAGTCTGGGCAGAAACATCAGGGTGCGGGAAGTCATCGCGAGCACGAAACGAAGAGGACCGACTGTATTCCGGGCGGTAAGTGTACGCGGAATGAGGTGATGACGGCTGGCGATAGCGACAATGGCGGGAAACACGACGGCCCCATCGGTTGTTCTTGCTGGCTCACTCGTATCCGTTAACCAGTCTTCGACGTGTATGGCGTCCGTACTGGAGAAGGTACCAGGCTCTCGGAGTTGAGCCAGTACAACCGATGTTGCGGTAGCCGAGGCTTAGTCAACGGGCCTTTCAGTCGACATGACCATATGGCCCACAAGATGTCCGCTGCAAAGTTTCGTGGTGTCCATCGGATATACCCCGCGCGCTACACCAAAGATGTTACGGGAGAGAAATTAAAAAGAGTTTATATACAGTATTTACAAGTGACAGTGAACGGCACCACAACAAGTATGGCGGGCCGGGATACAGCTCGTCCTCTTTTTTATCTGCTATGCCACTTCTATTTCGTCCGCAGGATAGGTGCATGGCTCACAAGAATATACTGTGGGCCAAAACTGACATAGAATAGGTTAATTGAAACGTGGAAGTTGAAGCGTGAAGTTACACAAACCCAGTGACTCAAGTTGGAATGAAAGTGGTTCATTGAAGAGCGGCACACGCACGTGGCAAATGGTAATTCACCTTAATTGGCCTCAAAGAGAATCACTCAAGAACGACACCTACCTGGTGGTACATACCCAGTGGTGGAACTAGGCTTTAGGTTCACTGACGAGCGGCACTGACCTAGAGGCACATACCAGTACTTAAAGTTGGCATCCGAGCTGTTCAAGAACTGTGGAACACATCAAGAGCCACATAGCCGATGCTCACGTTGGCAGAAAAGGATTAGGGATATATATATAGATTCTAAGGCTGGCCCGCGCAAAGTTAGTGAAGTACACTAATGCTAATCCCAATGAAAGTTAGTCTCTAATATTAAAAAGCTACAAGTGTATAAGCGTGTTACCAATAACTAATTATTTAGTTATGGAGTTCTAGTTGCCGAAGGCGCGATTTGATTATGGTGCACGCCGTAGTGAGGGACTCGGCATTCATTTTTACCACCTCTGGTTCTTTAACTTGCACCTAATGCACGGTACATGGGCGTTTTTGCACTTCACATCCATCGAAATGCGGCGGCCGCGGCTGGGATTTGATCCCGCGACCTCAGGCTTAGGTGTGTAACGCTGTAGCTACGGTGCCAGCCAAGGCGGGTCGCGTTATAAATGTATTATACTTAGAAAACTCGCTGTAGCTGTGAAAGCTTTACCACAACTGCTTCCAATCAAAATAGATTTAGTGCGGAAAAGTGTTTCTTTTTGTCTGCGTGACTATGGTTCCGTGCCTCTCTCACTTATTTCATTACATTTGGTTCTCTTGTTCGGCATGCGCCAATCAGCGAAAAAAGCCGCGAGAACCATGATCGAATGACGAAAAAAATCCTTGAGTAAACAAGTAAGAATACGGGGCGAGATTTTTTTTCTGTTCGTATGGTACTCCCCGTCAAGTCGGATAACTGGGTCCTCTGTGCTCTGTGGGTAGAGCGTCCGGCTGCTGTGCTGCAGGCACCGTGTTCGAAACCAACCGTAGAACCAACATTTGTCACTGATTATGTGACACTGGGCATGTTTCGATATACAATGAACTCTTCAACGACAACTTGTGCAACTTAGTATGTGCCACTGGACCAGTGCAGTATTTAAAACCTCTTTCACGCCTACTTGGCTCGTGGGTATGTTCCAATGTTCAACGTCCAAAAAAGTATTTAAACATATCTCCGGTGCTGGGCGCAAACGAATGCATGCCATGAACATATTGTGGCACAAGGATTAAAGAAACGGTGAAATCTATTTGCAGCTTATATACAAAAGACAGGCAGAGCAGGCAGGTCCCATACGTCATTGTCTTCCGACCCAAGCTCGTGTCCTGCTTGATCAACCTTGTTGCCAGCGTTGTAACATATGGCCCTCCGGAGTGGAAGCCTCGTCCCGGTGCGTCTCATGTGGACGAAGACTGGGTAGCGTTTAAGGCGGCCAACATGCACGACGTCATGGTGTGGCTGGGCATAGCAAGCATAAGTCGTGACCGGGGAGTTTTGTATGTTACAGCTGTCACCTGGCAGAGTACCCAGTAAGGACCAGCGTAGCGCGACATTAAATTTTCTGATAGGCCGACGCGGAGGCTAGGACAACACAGAAGAACAAGGTCCCAGGGAAGGAAATTAGCGTCACGGTGGCGACTGTCATATGTGCTCTTCGGCTTGTTATCGAAAATAGAAAGGCGATGATGAGCAACTTGACGTGCCTGTTTGGCTGTGGCAATGACGTCTCGTGCATATTCCGACGTAGAATCCTGACCTATGGGCAGGACGGTGTCGAAAGGCAATATGGGGTCGCGGCCGTACAATAGATAAAATGGTGAGTAACGCGATGTCTCTTGGCGCGAGAAATTGTACGCGAATGTGACAAATGGGAGAGCATTGTCCCAGTCACGGTGGTCGTCGGAAGCGTACATTGATACCATGTCTGTGATGGTGCGATTCAGGCGCTCACTAAGGACGTCCATCTGCGGTTGGTAGGCAGAAGTGAGCTTGTGCTTGGTGGCGCAGGAATGGAGTAGGTCATCTACAACTGTGGAGAGGAAATACCGGCCGCGGTCAGTAAGAAGTTGACAAGGACGATGAAAGATGATGTCGTGCAAAAGGAACTCAGCGACGTTGGTTGGGCAGGATGACAGAAGAGCTTTGGTGATCGCGCACCGAGTTGCATAGTCGGTAGCGACAGCAATCCACTTGTTGCCGGAAGCAGATATAGGGAAAGGTACAAGCAGGTCTAACCCAACGCGAAAGAACGGTTCTGAAGGCACGTCGATAGGTTGAAGGCGACCAGCAGAGAGTAGAGGCGGCTTTTTCCGGCGCTGACACAACTCGCAAGAAGCGACGTAACGGCTAACGGATCTGTATAGACCGGGCCTGAAGAAGCGGCCTCAGACACGATCGTACGTGCGAGAGACGCCAAGGTGACCAGCGGTGGGTACATCGTGTAACCGAGAAAGAATGGTGGCACGCAGATGGCGGGGAAGAACAGACAGCAGCTAGAGACCACCAGGGTGCATTCTGCGCCGATACAACGTGCCGTCCTGGAGGAGAAACATCCGAAGGGAGGGGTCGGACGTCGCAAACGCGTGCTTGTCCATGACGTCGCGTATGTGGAGTTCGCGGCGCTCCTGAGTGGCGAGGTGAACGAATGCAGAGAGCGAGGGAACAGGAACAGGAGCGTCGGTCGCAAAATACCTAGAGGTGAGACAGCAGGGCCTCACAGACAGTCGGCATCTTGGTGTTAACGACCGGACTTGTAGGCCACGGTGTACGGGTATGCCTGATGGCGCAACGCTCAGCGACCGAAGCATCCTGTAGGGTCATTTATCGAAGCGAACCAGCACAGTGCGTGGTGGTCAGTAGTGACTGTAAATGGCCGACCCTACAAGTAAGGACGAAATTTCGCGACTGCCCAGAGAAGTGCAAGGCACTCTCACTCGGTGATCGAATAGTTTTGTACGGCAGCCGAAAGCAAACGACTTGCGTATGCAATCACACGTACATTCGCTCGCTGAAGCTGACATAAAATGGTGCCGATTCTGTGATCACTGGCGTCAGTGTGGACTTCTGTAGGTGGAGACGGGTCGAAGTGCGCCCAAATAGGTGCAGATGTCAACACGGAGATGAGCTTCGAGAAGGCGGTCGCTTGCTCTGGGCCCCAGGAAAATGAAGCATCAGCTTTCAGAAGCGCAGTAAGAAGTCGGGCGACTTTCGCAAAGTTGTGCACAAAGCGGCGGAAGTAAAAACACAGGCCCACAAAGCTCCGCAAATCCTTGGCGCTGGTCGGCACGCGAAAACTCTGCACAGCCCCAACTTTATCTGGGTTTGGGCGCACACCGGACGAGTCAACAAGATGGCCAAGGATAGTGATTTGGCGGTGAACGAAGGGACACTTGGACGAATTATGCTGGAGGCCGGCATTTCGAAATACAGAAAATTAAAAAAATTAAATTATGGGGTTTTACGTGCCAAAACCAGTTCTGATTATGAGGCACGCCGTAGTGGGGTACTCCGGAAATTTGGACTACCTGGGGTTCTTTAACGTGCACCTAAATCTAAGTACACGGGACGAAATACAGAAAGAGCTAATGAAAGACGTTCGAGGTGTGTGGCAAAAAGGGAGCGAAAACGATGACGTCATCTAGGTAACAAACACAGATGGACAACTTCAGTCCACGCAGAAGGGCGTCAATCTTACGTTGGAACGTGGCTGGGCTTTTACACAAGCGAAAAGACGTTACTGTGAACTGGTATAGGCCGTCTGGTGTTACAAAGGCTGTCTTCTCGTGGTCCATGTCGTCTACAGCAATCTGCCAGTAGCCGGACCGAAGGTAGATGGAATAGAAATATTTTGCACTGTAAAAGCAGTACAGCGCGTCAAAAATTCGTGGGAGAAGGTATACATCTTTTTTTAGTGATCTTGTTCAGGTGCCGGCGAACGACGCGCACAATGCTCACGGACGTGGTCAGCTGAGGCGCTTAATGGTCTTCGCACAATGATGTTGTGGTTGTATCCGGGAGACAGGTATACTGATGGACAAACCGATGGCGTTTAGCTTCTTCGAAACGTCTGCATTCACTAATGATGTCGTCGATGCGGATGCAGTTCTTGTACGCGAGAAGGTTAAAGGCGTCGTCCACGATGCCCTTCTGCACATGATTGGCATTTTCATCATCCGACATTTGCTCGTCCAACTTACGGCAAAATCAAGAACGTCCTGAATATACGTGATTTATGACTCGGTTTACGTCTGGGCGCGAATACCAAGTTCATTCTTCGCGACTCGTTGTCCAACTGTCGTTGCAAAAAGGTCGCAGAGCTTTTTCTTGCATTGATTCCAACTAGTTAGCTCCTCTTCGTGTGTCTGAAACCAGACTCTTGCGCGCCTTTCAAGTAGAAGATGACGTTGGCTAACATAAGGGTGTGATCCCATCTGTTATTTTCGCTAACATGCTCATACATCCGGAGCCAATCTTCGGTGTCTAGGATGTCGGTACCCGTAAACGTACCAGGGTCACGGGGCTGAGCCAAGATGACGGTTAGCATGGTGAGCACCCGTTGTGGTCGCCGTTGTTGCAGCCTCTTCGTCAGTCGTCATGGTGGTAACGGCCAGGCGGCTACGTCCGCTGCGGAGCTCCGTCTTGCATTAGATGTACCCCGCAGCTCCGGCTAAATAAATCGTGTACCCCCGCGGCTTACGGCTTAAATAAATCGTGAAATATATTTACGGTTTATATACAAAAGAGAGGCAGAGTAGGCAGGTCCCTAACGTCGTTGTCTTCCAATCCAAACTAGTTCCCCCCTTCTTCCACCTTGCATCCAGCATTGTAACACTTTTTATCGCTTATTCTGTTTCAATAATGAAAAAAAACCACTTGGGTTTATTGGAACGCGTTCTACTTCTTTCAATACAGCATTGCGGCTCATATGCAAAATCTGCTTTGATAATGTTACAGAAATTATCCGTCTGGCATCACAGCAATGGCATAGCTTCTACCGAAACATGCCGGGGCGACCCAAAGGTTGAAGGTCTGTGCTTATACATATGCTAGAATAATATGGTATTATAAGAAAACAATGTGGGCAGCTTGCACAAGTGTTGCAAGGCTGGGGTAAACAGAGGAGCTGGTGATCGACCTAGCTTCTTCTATGTTTTACTAGACTTGGCTAACCTTTGCTACGAAAAGTGCTGCTAGGTACGGTATTCCGAATCGGCTGTCCGCCGACGCGCACATTCTCGCTTGGCCGCGGGAGGCGCTTCAAGATGAGCATCTTCTTCTTCGGGTGTCCAGACCTTCTTTGCTCGTCCTACGTCAAGGTTACATGTACTCGCCACAGAGTCAACGAGAGTATTTCCGCCGTCTTGGCGGCTCCGAGCTTTCGTCTCTCAGTGACGTCGCAACTAAGCTTCGCCTCCACACTTTCCGGGAACAGCTAGGCAAACCCTACAAAACCGGCGAAGCGTGTTGGCGTCCAGTGACATCACGGGTTTTGGCTCCGCCCACCCGGTGGAGCGAGAAGGTTTTGCCGGGTGCCGAAGTTCTGGTGAGGTCACGTGATCCGGTGTGGTTAGGCGAAGCATGTGCGTTGTAGTTGAAAAGGGCGGCGTGAAGAGCTTGGCCAAGCGATGGCATGCCTAGGCGAAGCTGGGGAGCAGCTATGCCAGGTGATTGCTAGGCGACGCGAAGTGACGTCATGACTAGACGGAGCAGGTGCGCGGTCATAGCAGCTGGCGCGGCGGCGGGGAAGCGTATCCGAAGTTAGCCGAAGCGAGGTACAGCTGTGCCAAGTGGTTGATCGGCAACGCGCGGTGACCTCATAGCCAGGCGCAGTTTCTGGTCTGTGCTACGCGGCGCAACGATGAGTTTAAACAGCCCCGCTGTTAAAAATCACCTACGATTACGATACTCCCTAATGCCAGCTTTGAGCATTTAGGTGTTTTGATTTCACAATATATTGTGGGAAATAATTTGATTATGAACTACAGGGTCCTCTCGGCGGCGGCTGTGAGCCTCTGCTTGGGCAGCTCCTTTAGCAGCAGGACCGACAAACCATTTTACACCGGTTGCATCGCTCGTTGTTCAGAACGAAAGCATGAACACGGGAACGCGTGGCTCGCGCGGAGTGCGTTCTCTAGCGGCGGCAGTGAATGCAACGTAGCGCAAGTGTAACTTCGCGAAGGAACGACATCATCCGAAGCCCACGCCAGCGCTTTCCTTCCGTGTACGGTATGGGTGGACCCGCTCGCCGCATGCCTTGTCGCCGCCGTGAAGCACTGCTCGTGCGATATTACACTTTCCTCCTCACCCTTTCCCCATACTGTCCTCCTCCGCTTTCCTCCTCATATTTCCGCTACACCCTCCTCTTCCGCTTGCCTCCCCGCGCTCTCTTCGCTATCGCCGTCTTTCATCCCCCACTGCACTCCGCATTCGCTCTTTCATCCTTCGCGGTGCTCAGCGTAACCTCTCTCGGCGTAAGCTCACGCACCGACACTCAACCCCAGACGGGCACCTAGGAGGTGCGTTCTTAAATTTTCTTTTACACCTGGTCATTCATTATTTTGCGCATATAATTGCAGCCCCGAGTAAAGACGTTCATTCTATTTCGGTGCTGTCAAAAATACCTCTCACACTAAAAGTGAGAAATGATGCAGATCCAACGGAATTATTAAAATATATGCAGAACGAAGCTTTGTACAAGGTTTGTCAATGAGTTTATCAATGTTACGCTTACGTTGGTGCACATGACTTCTGAAAGCAGTGCAGCAACTGTTTTATTTTTTGTTGTTTTTTTATTCATGAGGAATTCTGTAGATGTTTTTTTTTTACGTCTTGCGCGCTGAAGGAGAATATGTGGAATTCGGCTAGGCGATTTTCGCATTGTTCGCGCCAAAAGCTTGCTCAATGACCTAGTTTAGGAAGAACTGCTCGTTTGCGTTTAGCGGCCAAACATTTAGGTACCCGTTAAGCGAGATGCCTCTTCTTGGCATCCACTTCCTCGACGTTTGGAAAATGCTTAGCTGCAACTACACACGCTATTTAAAGCTCTCTCACGGCGCACGCGACATGCAGCTGTTCTCAGTGATGACGTAACCTACAAGGCGACAAACAACGATGAACACCAAACCTAAATAAAAGTACAGAAGATCTAAGAACGTTTCTTTCTGTTTTTAGACATTACTTTCTCTCTTCAAATATTTCAGTCTTCATATCCCTCGCCACCATTCGCACAATAATGTTGAGGGAATGGCCAAGAACAATGTAGATAGCTAATGGCACGTAGCAGTTGCACGTTGCCAGTGACCCAAGTTACCTACTCTGTCAGACAGCATCCATCTCCTACCGAGTGGCCAGTGGTTGTCAATTAAAGGAAATCAGAAATACATTCAGTGAGGAAACAACGAACGAGCAAGCACAGGGAAATAGGAGCCAAGGTCAGCGTCGCTTTGGTAAAATGAATATACAAAGTCTAATCAGATAAAGCTCTTGAATATGTCGGAACGCACTTTCTTTCTGCAAAAGATGAACACCTCGCTGAGGAAATAGCGAAGGGTGGCAGCACAACACATCCTTAAGGTAAACTGCCCGAGAAAGCACATTAAGTAGGTGCGTCATCCGTACGTCACTGAAGTAAAGGATAGCTGTGGTGTGCGAAAATACTTGGAGTTTGATTGATTGATTGATTTATTGATTGCCATTTATGCACACACACACACACACACACAGACTTACAGAGGAGTGGTAAATGGAGGTGGATGAGGGAAAAACGCCGCACAGTCGCGGCTTGAGGTAACCTCACCCCTTTAGGAACAATATGGCTACATGGGGTAACACATCGAGCACCTTATATATTGTATTCATCTAGTGGCCATAAAACTTTGCAGGTATAGAATATACAAAAAACAATGAAATATTTTCACACGTAATAACAATGCAAACACACTGCGGCATTGAAAAGAATAAATGATATGTACTTGGTAACAGACAAAAAAAGATCATAAGATACATTATTAAACATTCACAAACGCGCTCTAAAGAGGTGAAATAAATATAGTTTTAAATTCCAACAGAGATAAATCCTGTAAATTGTAGCCTGCTCTTTCATATGAACTCAGTAAACTTGGAAAGTTATTACACAGCATTTGACCACCGTAATTACTTCTAGAGCGCGGAACCTTCCATACTTCAGGTGTACGAGTTGAATAACGGTATGAATTGACGGATAGTTTAGCAAGTTCTACAAGTAAGATATTGTTACGTTTGGTACCAAAGTAATATTTGCGTAATAGTCTACAGTTATAGATGTTATGGGCTGTAGCAATGTTCTATTTCTCAAAAAGGTTTTCAGTATGGGCGGCAACGGTACATTACCGATGACACGTATTATTTTCTGCTGTATGCGAAATAATTTACTCAAATTACACTGAGTCGTGTTGCCCCATACAAGATGCCCATAGTGTATGTGAGACACAAATAAAGCATTATAAATGAATAATTTTACAGAGGCGGGTAAAGTATATATATACCGATTTAAAACACACCTGTTATGCGGCTAAGTTTTTGCAGTACGAAGCTTACATGGTCGTCCCATTGCATAGTACTTGTGAAGTTTACCTCTAAGGGCCCATTCACACTTGCGACTAGGCGAGGTCGCGCGACCAAGTTGGTCGCAAAGTGACCAGTCGCAAGTAGTCGCAAATGGTCGCTTTTCTCGAAATGCGACCGTTTCGGGTCAGTCGCTCACTGCTCGATTTTTCAGTCGCGCCACCGCAGTCGCAGAACAGCTGAACCAATCAGATGCGAAGGAACAGGACGTCCGTATACGCTGACGCTTATTTTACGCGGTGATGACATTTCAAGCAGACGTGAACGGCATATCGTGATACATTTCGGTTTAGAGACTCGTCGGTCGCATTTGTAAGTGTGAACATCGTTCGTATTGAGTAGTTTTCTGGTCGCCAGTCGCAATTGGTCGCGCGACTTCGCCTAGTCGCAAGTGTGAATGGGCCCTAACACCTTTGTAGAAAGAATAAGTTCTATATTTGTAGATCTATACGGTAATGTTAGATCTGATTGAAGACTCGTTCCTTTGGTATGAAAAGTTACATCCTTTGTTTTAGCCGTGTTTACTTTTAAGGAGTTCTCTGTGGACCAATAGGATAGACTGCACAAGAAGTCATTTGCCATAGTAATTAAACTGGTGCAAGAACCGGACGAGATGAAAAAACTTGTGTCGTCTGCGTAAATTATAAATTTAGCTTTTTCGTAGATGTAAGTAATATTGTTAGCGCATAAGTTGAAGAGCAACGGACCCAAAATGCTACCCTGTGGGACGCCACAAAATATTTCCTTGGTTACCGATGTATTATGGCCTACAGAAACAAACTGGCGTCTGTTATTAAGATATGATTTTAATCATTGTAGTGGAATGCCTCTAATACCATATTTCTCTAGTTTGTAGAATAACATGTTGTGATTAATATGGTCAAACGCCTGTGTAAAGTCGACAAAAATGCCTATTGTTAATAGCTTATGTTCGAAGTTCTGCAGGATAAATTCTTTTTGATCGAGAAGAGCTAATTCAGTGGATCTGTTTTTACGAAAACTATATTGAGCATTTGAAATTATGTTGTATTTTCACAGAATGAAGACAACTGACTTAGAATAATTTTTTCAGCACCTTTTGAAAAAACAGAGAGGATCGATAGTGGGCGATAATTTTTGATATCTATTTATCACCCTTTTTAAATAATACTACTACCTGAACAACCTTTATATTTTCTGAAAATACGCCTGTGGAAATGCATAAATTATAAATATGTGTCAAAATAGGGGCTATATCATATATTACCAATTTTACAGGTAGCATCTGTAGACCATTAGCACCGCAGCTACGAGATGTTTTGAGTCTTCGGTATGCAGAATATACATCCAAAGGCATGAGTGGCTGAAAAAATATTGTGTTTGCGTTTGGAGTAATGTGCACATAATGTGGCATGAGATTATTACAGTCAACGTCTCTATGTACAAAATAATCATTGAAGGCGTTTGCCAAATCGTCCTTTACCAACAATCTACCGTTTAAACTAATTTGTTCAATTGGATCACTCCTCTGATTTCTATTCATGAGAGCGTTTAGTCTATTCCATTATTTTCTTTGAGTCGTTCATAGAAGACGAAAACATCTGCAGAAAATAAGCATCACGTGCTTTCCGTAATTCTCTGGTTAATTTGTTACGAAGCATTTTAAATGTTTGGAAATCCAGAGGCTCTCGAGTTTTGATAAATTTGGCATATAGTTTGTCACGCTTCTTCATTTTTTTATAAAGAGCATTCGTTAACCATGGCTTTATCAGGCACTTTTTCTCCTGTTGATTTTGTAAACAAAATGTTTTATACACGGCAGCAAACCTGCTAAGAAATATATTGTAACCTGATTCAGCATCTTGTTCCTGTAAAACATCATCCCAGTTTGTTTGTTTCAACTCTATTTGAAAAAAAAATGTTACTGTATCCTCAGTAACTTTCTGGAAGGATTCGTTTGTGTCTCTGTGGAAGGTGCTAGCTATTCTAGTTTTGACAAGCATTCAAATTGGCATATGGTCTCTTATAGCACTACTCAAAACAGCACTTGTGATAAACAGAGGAGAGCAATTCGTTATAAACAAATCAAGGCACCGTTTCCGTATTTTCTGTTATTCTAGTTCTGGAGTGAATTGTATTTATACAACCATTTGAAATGAATAACCTTTCAAAATCCGACCGGTGTACTGTATCCGCGCCAACATTTACATTAAAATCTCCTGCAATAATTAAGTACAGGCGGTTTTCATTAGCGAACGTTAACAGATCATCAAAGAATTCAAGAGAATGTGCAAGAACACCATCGGGAGGGCGGTAGCATACAGCAAGGATGTCTTTCTCTGAATGAACACATAGCACTTCGTAATCGTTCGTTGTACGCGAAAAATTAGGTAGTACATCACAAGGTATATGGTCCGACATTAATAAGGACACACCTCCTCCACGTCTTGTTAACCTATTAAGGTAAAATGTTTTCTCGTGAGGAAGCTGAAAAATGCGACTGTCATTCGTACACCAGGTTTCGTTTATCATGACAACGTCACACAGCTTATCTATCCTCACAAAAAAGCTTTCAAGTTCTTCTACTTTGCTAGCAACGGATTGAGCGTTAATATTGTTACGGAAGGATAAGAGGAAAGAAAAGAAGAAGATCGAGAGACACTGGCTGCTGCGTGTTGTTGCTGTTCAGCTATCTTGACCGCACTAACTCTACTTGTGTATATTATTTATTTATTTATTTATTTATTTATTTATTTATTTATTCAAAATACCTTACAGGCCCTTTGAAGGGCATTGAGTAAGGGGGGCAACAGTAATTACAAGTCAAAAAATAAAAAAACAAAGATACAGACGAGAAAAAAAGGCAACAAGACAAATATTACAAAAAAGCAAAGTACAACATCTTTATACAATATTAGTACGAAACGAATTCAAGTTATCACGGAATGTTTCGCAATTAGAGATGGATGCAATGTGATCCGGAAGACTATTCCAATGTGCAATAGCTCGAGGTAATGGTGATGAGTTAAATGCCTTCGTTAGACCATGAATGCGTGCAAAACTAGGTGCATTGTGAATGCGTCGAGATGTGCGCATAGGTGCATGAAGCGGCAAACAGTGAAATTTATTACTATAAATGTACCTGTGGAAAAGACATAAAAGAGCGATGACACGGCGATCTTACAATGACTGAAATGGAAGGTCTTGCTTTAATCAGGTCACACTTGAATGATAGTCGTAGTTGCCAGATATGAATCTGGCTGCCCTATTTTGAACACCTTCCAACATACGGATTAGATAATCTTGATATGGTGACCATGTGGATGAAGCGTATTCTAATTGTGGGCGAACGTAAGTAAGGTATGCTAATTTACGTACATCATAAGGTGCGTTGCGCAAGTATCTGCGCAGATAGCCAAGAGATTGAGAAGCTTTCGATGAGACAGCTGCTATATGCGTTGTCCAGGATAAATCCGATGAAAGGTGAACGCCAAGATATTTGTACGATGGGGTAGCCGAAATTATGGTATCATTAATTGAATAGTGAAATACCGAGTTAGTGCGCTTTCTACTAAACGAAATTAACTTGCATTTTGAGGCGTTAAGGGACATCTGCGAAGTTACGCACCATCTATTGGTTAGGTCAAGGTCGTTTTGCAGTTTAGAATGATCGTCGAAACATTTATTATTGCGGTAGATGACGCAGTCGTCAGCGAACAACCTAACGGAGGATGATAGGTTAGCGGGCAAGTCGTTGATCTATATTAAAAAAAGTAATGGACCTAGCACACTGCCTTGGGGGACACCGGACGTGACGTCGCAAAGGTTAGACGAAATGTTATTGACCCCTGTAAATTGCTGACGTGAAGACAAGAAGTTACGAAGCCAAGACAGTGTTAAAGAATCGATACAAAGGGCAGACAACTTGGAGATTAAACGGCAATGAGGTACAGTATCGAACGCCTTAGCGAAATCGAGGAAGAGGCAATCGGTTTGATCGTTAGTGTTCATGTTGAAGTGAAGGTCAGTTGTGAATTCGAATAACTGAGTGTCACATGAGTAGCCTTTTCTGAAGCCATGTTGACTAGGGAAAATAAAGTTATTTGATTCAAGGTGATCGTAGATATGAGAAGCTATAATGTCTATATTGAAGTATATTGTAAATACATCCAGTCTATACTCCCAACATCCCCGTAACATGTTGGTGGAGGTGCGGGGCAGTTAACAGTGACTGTGTAAGACGATAGATTATCCGAATCAGTTATCGTGCATCCGGGTTGTATGATTAGCTTTGTAAGTATTCCCTCCGCGTTATCGCAACCCGACTGAGTGGAGAACTGCGGACGACCAGCCGATATGTTTCACCTGTCGCCGTATTGGTCATGTCGCCCGATACTGTCGCAACTTGTGGCCCTCAACACTTCGCACGCCGACCAACCTGAACCGTTTTGATGGAAATTCCCACCGTGTTTCACCCTCCGTCGGGTCTAACAGTGCCGACAACTCTGCCGACAACACGTGGTACAGTCTCTCAGCATCGCCTCGCGGACACCAGTCTCGTTCACCACAGACACGTCCCCCATCTTCCCGTTCGCCGCAGCCACGTCTCCTTTCGTCCCCTGTGGCTTTCGACCGCGTTCTTTCGGAAAGCTAAGCACTGCAGCCCTCGGAGGTGATGCTGCATTGACAACTACTGCAGCAAATCCTCTGTCTGTGCCCACAAAGAGAAGTATAATTGATGTTAAAGTAGACGGCGTACCTGTCCAAGCACTCGTCCAAACTGGAGCCCACATATCTGTGATGAGTGCTAGCCTACGTGGACATTTAAAAAAGGTCCTCACCCCAGCAACTGCACAAGTGCTTCGTGTGGCCGACGGTGGCATGCTGGTTGTTCTCGGAATGGGTACTGTGCGTTGAAGTATAGCCGGCCTCCCTACTTCTGTTCTCTTTGCTGTGATCGACAACTGCCTTCACGACGTTATCCTTGGGTTGGACTTTTTATCCAACCATTATGCTCTTATCGACTGCGCAACCGGCGTCCTTCAGTTGGAACTGCCTCAACTCGCCGATGCTCCAAGCACCGCGCCACCGCGCCTGTGCTTGCTTCAAGATGTGCGTCTGTCACCCGTGGCAGTCACTTACGTCGCTTTGACAGCACTGCCACAGGTTCCTGACAGCGAATATGTGCTTCGCCCAATCGGCGACGTGCTTTTGAACCGAAACGTTGTTGTTCCGCATACGCTGATCACGGTTACGAATAATGACGTCGTTCTCCCGCTTCTGAACTTCAGCCTGTGCCCTCAAGTGCTTCCGGCCGGCATGTTATTGGCCAGCATTTCTACTACGTCCGAATTTGACATTGAGAGTACGGATGCCGAGAGTGGATTGTTAGCACCAATTGCAGATCATAGCTCTGGTTCTTTCACGGATGACTTCGCCAAAATGATTGCACCTGACCTCACCTCTGCTCAGGCCAATGACCTCTGCCTCCTGCTCGAATCGTACAGTGACATCTTTGATTTCGGCGACCACCCTTTCGACCAAACATCTGTTGTTCACCACCGTATAAACACTGGGGACATGAATCCTATTCGTCGGCGTCCCTATCGTGTATCACATGCGGAACGTAGAGTAATCCAATCAGAAATGGACAAAATGCTCCGCAAAGGGGTAATCGAACCATTCAGCCAGTCCTTGGGCTTCGCCAGTCGTCCTTGTGAAGAAAAAGGATGGTACCTGGCGTTTTTGCGTCGACTATCGCCATTTAAACAAGATCACGCGAAAAGACGTCTACCCATTACCACGCATCGATGACGCCTTGGACTGCTTATACGGACCTACATACTTCATGTCCATTGATCTTCGATCCGGCTACTCACAGATTTCTGTTGATGAAATGGACCGCGAGAAGACTGCCTTCATAACACCTGATGGTTTATATCAGTTCAAAGTGATGCCTTTTGGCCTATGCAATGCTCCTGCGACATTTGAACGAATGATGGAGTCTCTTCTGCGAGGCTACAAATGGACCACCTGTCTTTGTTATCTTGACGACGTTATTGTCTTTTCTCCCACGTTCAACAGCCACCTTACGCGACTCGCTGCAATTCTTGCGGTCTTCCGAAAAGGTGGCCTTCAGCTGAACTCCATGAAACTGTCAATTCGGGCACCGTCAGATTACCGTGTCGGGACATATCGTTAACGCAACCGGTGTACAACCAGATCCGGATAAAGTTCGCGCCGTTCGCAGTTTCCCTGTGCCTCGTTCTGCTTCTGACGTGCGCTGCTTCGTCAGCCTGTGTTCTTACTTTCGACGTTTCGTCAAAAACTTCGCCGACGTTTCTCGCCCTTTGACAGCTCTCCTCAAGAAGAACACGCCTTTCTCATGGGGCCGGGAGCAGGCTCACGCGTTCGCCGCTCTCATCGGGTTTCTGACCACCCCTCCCATACTTGCACACTTTGATCCATCTGCAACGATCGAAGTCCACACTGACGCCAGCGTCCACGGCATCGGTGCTGTTCTTTTTCTTTTATTGTCATCTACAAGGCTGGACGTGTGCACAAGGACGCTGACTGCCTTTCTCGTCATCCCGTGGATCATCCTGATCCTGTTGCACATGATCCGGAGACCTGCGTGTTGGCTTTCACTGACATGTGCGACATGCGCGCTGAACAACATCGCGACGAGTCCTTGCTGGCCATCATCGCCGGAGTGCAGTCTGGCAGCACCGACGGCCCGTGCCGCATGTTCGTGCTGCACGACGGCATCCTCTACCACCGCAATATCAACCCTGAGGGCCCTGAGTTTGTCCTTGTCCTTCCTCGTCATCTACGATCCGTCGTTCTCGGACAACTTCACGATGCACCAACGGCGGGACAACTTGGAGTTTTGCGCACATACGACCGCGTACGACGCCGGTTCTTCTGGCCGGGAGTCTACCGCTCTGTGCGTCGTTATGTCGCAACTTGCGAATTGTGTCAGCGCCGGAAAAAACCTCCCCTGCCACCTGTCGGACGACTCCATCCAATTTAAGTTCCCTCTGAACCTTTCTATCGCGTAGGCCTTGACCTGCTTGGCCCTTTTCCGACGACGACTCGAGAGAATAAGTGGATCGCAGTCACCACCGACTACGCGACACGCTACGCGATAACCAAGGCGTTGCCCACTATAGTTCCGCAACTGACGTCGCCAATTTTCTCCTCCATCACGTCATCCTCCACCACGGTGCACCTCGGCAGTTACTTACCGAACGCGGGCCCCTCGTTCTTGTCCCGAGTTGCTGACGACCTCCTCCGCTCTTGTGCCACAGAGCATAAGTTGTCCACGGCCTACCATCCACAAACGAACGGTCTTACGGAACATCTCAACTGAACACTCACAGATATGATGTCGATTTACGTCTTCAATGATCACCACGACTGGGACGCCACGCTGGCCTACGTGACATTCGCGTACAACTCGTCCAGACATGACACCGCACGATATTAACCCTTTTATCTTTTGTATGGTCACGACCCCACATTGCCATTTGACACCCTCCGACCTTCTGTGCCACGTGTTACAACTGAGTACGCTCGTGAAGTCATCGATCGCGCTCACATGGCGCGTCAAGTCGCCCGATCTCGTCTATTGGCATCGCAGGATATATATAGAGAGCGGTACGATCGCCGCCATCACGATGTTAAGTTCGCCCCAGGTGCTTGGGTGCTCCTCTGGTCACCATGTCGTCGTGTCGGTCTCTCCCAGAGGCTTTTCTCTCGCCACACAGGGTCTTGTGAAGTCCTACGTCAGGTTAACGACGTCAATTACGAGATCACGCCGTTACACTTTGATACGTCCTCAAGTCCGACGCCAGTTGACATCGTGCACGTTTCGTGGTTGAAGCCATACTTCGCTCGCAGTTCTTCGCCTGACATTCGCCGAGACGGCGCTTCAACACCCGGGGGTCCTGTTTCGGAAGGATAAGAAGAAAGAAAGAAGAAAGAGAATAAGAAGAAGATCGAGAGACACCGGCTGCTGCGTGTTGTTGCTGGTCAGCTATCTTGACCGCACTAACTCTACTTGTGTATATATTGTAAATACATCCAGTCTATACTCCCAAGATCCCCGTAACAATATGAACACAACTAATTCCTTTTGTTCAGCTTCTATGTGGGTAAATCATTCTTGTTTAGAAAGCGACCCTAAGTGATTCATGGCGCTGAAGAAAAATATAATGAACAGCAAGGAACATTAGCAAGGAATATTAAGTAAGATTCGTCAGCTCATCCTCGTGCTGAATCATTCCAGCCTGGGCACCATTTTCTTTGCGTACAAACACATGCCCATTCGAGTGCCATGTATACTTGTACCCGGAATGTTTCGCCCTTTGCTTAGCGTTAGCCAGAAGCTTTCTGGATCGACTTGTCATGTTCTCGGCAATGAAAACTTTCAGCGAACTATCCTTGAGTGATCGTTTTTTAGCATGCCAGGCATTTCGCAGCTCTTACTCGCGAAGCGCACAATAATGCCGCGGTCTCAGGAACTTCATGTATTTCTATGTTCAGGCGCTTACTGTGCTAATCAAGGACGTCAATGCCATCCTGAAGGTTACTAAGATCTTGAGGGGCTCGACCCTCTTCCATGTTTTCCACCCTACGCTTTACAGTGTTGATGTTTTTTTCGTGACAGTCAAGACGTCTCTTAATTTCATCAAATTAATCTGACACCATTTGGATAGATTGCTCAATGCCATTTACTTTACTTGGCAAGTCCAAAAACCAATTAAGCTTCTTATCCAATTCTACCAGCTTCACCATGATTTCCGGATCTTTTATCTGGCACTGAACAGGCGCAAAAGTTTTGCCCCCTTTTCTCTTGACATGTCTCACACTTCCAATTTTTCATGAAGGCTCCTCGTTTGGCCTTATTCACGCCCGAACACTGACCAATATAAAAAAAATCCCCAGTCGGACCACGTAGAAAGTGAGTCATGCTCACCGATTACTAAACGGCACGTGCAACAACGGTGCAATACGTACAACCACAACGTTCTTACGTACAACCACAATAACCAGCACACGGCAGAAATGGTATGGCTATAGTGGCTAAACACATTACGGATCAACGCAGAAAATCAGTTTGGCAGCAGACAAGGACAAGCAGTTTGGCAGCAGCATCAGCGGAGCGCATAGATAGGGAGGTTCAAATCACAGAGACAGAGTAACCTGTAAAACAGAGGACCCTTCAAGCTTTCGTGCACGATGAGCTTCACCGCCTCAACCGAATGACGCGAGACGCCCCCCACTGAGCTGGCCGTGTTATCTGGTAGTGTTTTGCGGATTTTGAGGAGGCTCTCGAGTTTTGCATGGACAGGCATGGACAGGCACTAACATCATTGGCGAATTACAGGACACGCAATGCATGCGCAAAATTATCACTCTTAGCACCAGTCCCCTTGGGCTAACTGTGTTATCTGTATTATTATAATGCAATTTGATTTGGCCTCTAATGCACAGCAGAGCCACACACAAGAAACTACAGCCAGGATAACATGCGACTGGACGTCACTGGTTCTATGCTTTATTTTTGACTGCTGAAATAATCTTTAGATTCAGCAGCGTCAGAAGCGAATGTTGTATTTGAGAATACCAATCCCTCCTTTTATCCTAATTTGAGCATTGATTAGCTCCTAAATCGCTGCTGAACATAATATATTAGTTCCCCCACTGAAAGTACTCCTCTGAGGTGTCGCAGTCACGATCTGACCGATAAGTCTGAGTTCTTTAAACATTTGACAATATATTCACCTGCACACACCGTAACTTGGTCTTTGACGTCAATATTTTACCCAGTAGTTCAGGTATGTAGTAGAATGTTCCGTAATAACTTTCGTGATCATGTGAAACTTATTAGATTGTTTAATTTCAGACTTTTGGAGGACAACAAAGAAGTTATTCTTGCGGGAAAATCATCTGCTCGTGTGTTCATACCCCTCTGCGGAAAAGCACGAGAACTGAAGTGGTAAGCGTCATGAACAACTTTTGTATCACGACATTCTTATTGACTGTTAAAAAAAATTTCCCTGCGCAAACCTTGGAGCTTTTTACACATAAGTACACAACGTCCTACTGAAATATTTACAACGAAAAGTAGATAAATTGTGAGGTTTTACGTGCCAGAACTGTGATCTGATTATGAGGCACACCATAGTGGAGGACTCCGGAGTAATTTGGCCCACCTGGAGTTCTTTAACGTGCACCTAATATACACGGGTATCGTCGCATTTCGCCCGAATGAAAATGCGGTCCCCGCACTTAAATATCACCTAGAGTAATGGCACAATGTCTTGAGCTGTCAGAAAGGAAAATTTATTAGTTGCAACCGCTCTCGCTTCGGATACACTTAAATTTTATTTGGTGCAATAGTGTCAGAGATATATTCATGAACATTTTTTCTTGGCATCGGCTATGATGAATGGAGTCATGGTTTCAGCTTGCAACTTTCATAAGCATAGCATAGCAGCTGCTAAAATCAGAAACATAAGATGCCTCAATTTCGCAGACCAAGGCTGTGGCTTCACTTCTTTTTGGCTGTCCACATTTCCCATAACATTGCGATAATCTTTCTCAGTCAGTATTCATGTATAGCTTTATGTAAAGCTTTGACGCTAATGTACTGACAAACGCTTCTACGGAACGGCTGTTGACACAGCGGAAAATGGCTTAAAAGTGAGTGGTGCTTTTTTAAACATCTCTTTATCTTATTGTTTTTCTCTGTTTGTCACTTTATCTTATTTTACATCTAGGTTTTATGACCTTGGACACACTGTGATTGGTGTGGAATTCGTGGAGGAATGCGTGCGCAGCTACTTCACCGACAACGATCTGCAATTCGAAGAGGCCACTTGTCCCATCACTGAATGCAAAATACTGAGGGTAGGCAAAGCTTTTCGCCCACTAGACTTCAGAAATGGCATTTCGAAAATCGCAGAAAAAATTATCAGTGGACGTATCGAGCAGTGAAATGAAGCCCACAGTTTGTTCCTCCAGAACTCGTCTAAATTTCATTTGGGCCTGTGTACACAGGCAACATAGTGGATATAGTTACCTTTTAGATAACAAAATATCAAAGGTAAATCTTACAGTAGCTGTATTTTCGAATATGAAAGAAATGCGTATGACATAGTCGTATTGGGACTCTTAGATTGCTCATGATTGTTATTATTCAAGGAAGAACATTACGTTTGATGCCAATTTTTCTCCAACAAGGAAAGGCTGTTGAGGAAACAAATTATGGGGTAATCTCCACAGAATAGTTAACAGAGAGTGCAGCAAGCAATCTTCCTGCATCATCGATGGTATAAAGCAGTAATGACATATTTGCCACAACATTTTCCACCAGATGTTAGGTGCTCATAAATACACATGGATAATATCTTGATTTTTTGTTCGCCATCTACTTCTGAAGCTACTCAAGAGTTATGAGAAGTCAGATTGACAGAAGACAATTCTCTTTGTGAGCATTGCTTGAGCCTGTGTGCTGAAGGTGTGTGCATTCAGCGTTTCACTAGTGGTTCTAAACCTCTACGTTTGCAAGCTAGAAGTCACGTCTTGTATCATTGCCCATAATAATGGCATAATTGACAGTGCAGTTCGTTTGTAAGCAATGTTTCCATTCATTGGCCGCCTTTTCTAATGCGCCCAACATCATGATATGCTGGCATCTGCTCTTACAAAGAGTTCCGGCGCGAGAACACTTTGTGAATAAGAGCCGAGAATCATTTGACAGCACTAGTTGTATCACTTATTGGAAATAGTACTGAGTAGATGCGAATCATGGTTGAAACTGGGACTGACGAACACAAACCCAAGCAATGTCGTAGATATTTTTTTTCGCTTCCGGTTGGATTTACGATAGAGGAGCCCTACAGACGCCTTGCTCCTACTTTATTCTCTTTGCTACCCGTGTCCACATTTGTCGACACATGTATTGCGATAGTAATTATATGGACATTACATACGCGTTTCTGTCGTCTGCGTCGCTGTGATACCCCGTATGAAGTTCAACAGCGATAAAATCGTCACCGTGCGTCGTATGTTGTGTGTGCGAGTGAAAGCGTGCGTGGGTTAGCCGACGATAGCGACACAATCTCGAGCACGCAAGCGAAGAAACCGGGGAGGAAGCGCGCCATCTTCCATCTCGCACAAGGCACCCTGGGGGTTGGGGGGGGGGGGGGGCGTTTTCTTTCACTGGCGGCTGCGTATTGCCTGGTATTGCTTAAAGCGATCTGTCTGAGATAGTTACTTGGTGTTGTGAGGAGTATGCGTGCGTTTATCGCCAAACTCTTACTTAGATGGCAACTATGTGGACACCACAAGGACGTTCGCTCCATCGGCACCGTCGTACTGTCCTGGTGACGCTGGCACATGCGGGGTCCGCGCCCGAAAGGTTAAAAGTTCTCCGGAGATCTGCAGTGAGCTTTCCTTTAGCTGCGAGAATGACGAATCCAGGTTAAAGCTATCTCACGGTCCATACAATCATCCCTGCAGCGGAGTCATGGCAGGGGTCGGGCTTCGGCTGCTGACAGGAGCGTCTTGCGCACAAACACTAGCATTCCTGCTGATAAGCTGTTTGCATGCCCCACTGCGTTGCATACAGTGTTGTAAGTGAGACGAGCAGCGCACTTGTAGATGCAAGGTCTGGCGGTATTCTCGGCCCCATTGACGTGCCACGCCCGCAACGCCGGTGGTTGCGCTCCTCATCAAAGGGGCGTTGTGGGACGCGCAGTGGCGCTCAAGGCGTTGTTTCTCTGCGGCCATGGCTTGGCTGTATAGAATATACATCTACCTTAGATACTACCTTAAGATACTCTTCGCGTATCTTGTAGTTTTGTCATCATACATCCGGAAAGACTTGTATTAGTCTCTATATTTTCTATAGTTGAGTTGAAGTATCACGTGTCTTAAGATACAACGTACACCCATCGCAAAACTGACTCCAGACTCACTGAAGGCTAGCAAATGACGGCAATTGATCAGATTCTGCTTGAGTAAAATACATAACCCTTATTTCGAAAAAGACAAACACAAACTGGAAGATGAAGAAATCTCAACACAGTGCTCATTTGAAACTTTGCGGGGCTATCGAAAACGAGAATAGCAGTGAACCAGAACTGCGATTCCGGAATAAGTGACCATCACTATTTTCCTTGTGAATATATAACCAATGTGCCTAATTTGAGACAATAACGTAATATTTGTTGGTATTTTTGTCTCTCATCTTCTCCGCTGTGTGTTGATGTGTTTCAAAAGACCACTACGCGTGTTTGTTCTTATAACGCATTTCGTGAGAAAGCAGGAAATCACTATTGTAAAGTAAGTACTGTTGCAAGATGTGAAAGATTGGCCAGACTGTCCCCGCTCTTTGCAAGCCTATTTCTTGGCTATTTATAGGGAAAAAGTACGCCTGCTTGGGCAAGTGGTACACAGTTATTCTTGATGAGATCGCGTGAAAAATACGAGGATATTAAGAAAAATTTAATGCATACAATTAGCGCTTGTGGTGTACATTTGCGATGCCTCCGTATATTCGGCTTCTTCTCACAATTGTCTCAAGGTTACCTATCAAAGAGCTCATCATGGCTGATTGTAGTCGGAATGCTTCCTAGATTCAACACAATTTGCAGTTGCATGATCTTCCCTTTCACAGGACAGGGAAGACGTGAAAGCAAAATGAACGCTTTTGGAAGCTATCATCTTTCATTCAGCTACACCTAAATTTTAAAGCTTCACATAAACCTACTAAACTTTGAATATTATTGCGAACCCACAGTCATTCAGGCCTGTTTACTACAGCCTAAAAACGAAGAGTTGAGAGCTGAATGCATTGTTTATAAAACGTCAAATGATCCCGTGCCGATCTACTGAGTGTCGTTATCTGAAGCTTTATGAGGGGCGATTATAACGACATATAAAGAAACAGTTTCGCAGATACCATGCTCACGCGCTTTAGAATTGACCCCAAGTGCCTCGAAACGATTACAATGGCAATAAGGAAAAGTCAACTGCTCAGAGTAGCTTCCCTGATGTCGTGCAAATCCTGCTAGCCCCGTAGATTATGAGGAATCTTTATCTCAGGAGCTCCTCTCTAAATACATGGAAAAAAAGGAAACGCTTTTCTCGGCTACAACTGGGTAAATTTGACAATAGTTTTTGCATTTAACGGAAAACGCTAATTTTTATTGAGGCCAAGAATGTTTCACAAAAAGTATTCAATTCGTAGAATTTCAAATAAGTAAAGAACGAACTTTACGCTTCTAACTCTCAGTAACAATAAAATAAATCACAATTCTATAAACTGCACCTTTTCGGAGCTATAAAATGGACAAAATAATTTATTATTCACCGCTATAAAATATGTCACTAATGTGCTAGTCGGACTATTTGCGTAATCATTATAAACATGCTAAGAAGATCAAGTAATCTCTAATATCATAGAACACATCTTTCTACTTAAAATGCTACAACAGATGCCATTTACAGATCTGTGATAACTATTTTTAGTTCTAAGATATGAATTTGTAAACATCATGCCGCAATATTTTAAACCAACTTTCGTAAAGAACATCGCCGCTCTGAATCAAACGATTCTGCCTACTCCATTAGTGCAGAATTTAGCTTTGCCTATCAATGTTGTTCAAGTCTGCATTTACTGAACACTTACAGATGTAGCTGCAAACTGATGTTGTCTTTTTTCTTTGAATTCCTGTGTTGTTTGGTTTTGTATTTACATTTTATACCCACCCCCCTCTATAGCGCCCCCTGAGTCTTGACGGTATACTAATAAATAAATAAATAAATAAATAAATAAATAAATAAATAAATAAATAAATAAATAAATAAGTAAATACTACAGAGTTTATTCTATAACGAATTATACTATTGTCTACTGGGAATAATTCTAGGTTTTACAAATACTTAGGAGTTGGCCCCGATGGAACGCTTCTTCTCAATGGCGATATCGTATTTTCTAGACTGCAGCAAAATTCTTTGGGAGTAATAGAACAACAAATAAGTGGAAACATCTGCTGGGCGGAAATACGAGATTTGCAAGCCAACTCGGTAGAGGCATAAAGACAGAGAAAGAGCGAGACAGAAAACTTTATTTTGATGGGGCACGGAGAGGGGTGGATCCCCGTGGTGGGTGGAGCCTTCAGTCCAGGGCTCCAGCAGCGGTGGCAGCACTTTCGGCTCTGGCGATCAGCGTTCGCTGATCCTGCAGTGTCGAGCTGGTCAGCACCATTTCCCACTGCTCGTGCGTTGCGCTTCGGTTGGAGGAGTTATTGGGAATTTTTCGGCATGCCGGTGTGGTATGGTAGAGGGTAGCGTGCTCTGTGCAGAAAGGACAAATAGGCCTATAAAGTGTGGGGTACATCGCGTGAAGGAGCGTGAGGTGAGGATAGGTGTTGGTCTGGAGTTCTCTCCAGGCCGTGGCTTCAGCTCTGGTTAGGGATGGGTGTGGTGCCCGGTTGCAGTGACCTCGGGCAATAATGTGTGCATGATGGTTTCCGCTGACGGCTTCGTGTCCAGGTGCCCAAATTATCGTGATGCGGGGTATTTCGTTAAGGTGGTTGAGAATATCGCATGCTACTTTATGTAGATGGCTGTTCGCGTAGACTCTACATGCTGACTTACAATCTGTAAAAATATATAAAAAGTATTTATCGGAAGTATCACAGTATTCTAAGGTAAACATCCGCTGCATTTATTCTTCTGGTATCTTGTATCTGCATCTTGATAAAATTTCAAAGCATACTTGAATCACCCTGCAGCAGCAATTGCCTTGTGTCTTTCATGTGCTCAGAACCTCATCCCCGCGTATTCCTAGAGCTCCGCCTGACGTGCTTCAGCCCAATGCTTAATCCCGCCGCCCCTTTCAAGGCTTCACCCTTCGGTCACAATTTCTCTTTTTTTTTTTTGGGGGGGGGGGGGGGCGGCAATACTTGAGGTGACTTCGAGTTGTCGGTACCGCCACCACTGTTGATTAATCCTATTGACGCTCAATGCGCAGTTCGTGTACGGAGGTTTAGAAGGTTTTCAGAGATGCGAGAGATGTGCACTGCGCTCGGCTACAAAAACAACGCCGACCAGTATGTGTGTCATCGCTTTCCGCTCAGTAGACTTAACAATGGAGCCAGGACTGCGTTCTGATTTCTACATCTGGCATGGGCTTTGTGTGTGTAAACACTAGCGCTGCTGCTGAGTAACAGTGTGCATACCACACCGCGGTGCATGCAGTAGTCTTAGCGCAAATTACAGCTCACTTCGACAGCGTACTGCGACTGCTACGTTAAATGTGGCGCTGCTATCACGCCAGCGTTCTTTGAGGACCTATGTGCTGTGTCGGCCGCGCAGGAATTTTTGCCTCGCGTGGAATGTCGGACCAGCATCTCGCCCCTGTGCATGTTCCGAATACGATTTGCAGTGTTTTAGCGAAGCACTAAATTTCGATATCAATGTTCAGTCCTTCGAGGGAAGCTGTCCAATTTTTTTCTGCTCCTCGCGAAACATTCTTAACGCTGCGAATTTGTACAGAGCCAAATCGTTCACCCCAACGACATAGTTTCGAATTTAGAAATGAAGCTGGCTCGTATGACAGCGTCAATAAATACTGCCATGTGGCATGTTTGGCAGCAATGAAGTACCCGAAATTGCAGATTGGGTAAGATAAAGTATATTTCCTTGGCTCTTGCTTCAACCTTCGATGAAAAATAAATGACCAATCCCCGCTACTTTTACTATTACTTTTTTTCAGATTACCATAAAATAGCATAGGGTGGAAAATTAGCTCGAGCATTACATGGCAAAAAAAGTATGCCAGAACACCTACGCAGTTCTTATGAGTTGTGAATGCGAAAATATTATTGTGTAATTGAACAACGCGCAGCGGCCCTTCGAATTTAGCGCTGCGAGTAATGTGCCATAGCGGTATGTGCTGCCCGAGCCAGCAAGCAGCAGCAGCCTGTGGTGTTGGCTCGGGCACCGCGTGCCGGCTTCCGAGAATGAAGGTTACGTGGCGTGCAGGCGATGCTTTCTCCCCTCACACTGCACCTGGCGCGCTGTCACATCAAGTATTCCTTTGTGCCCACTCGCATCCGGTCAGGCATGCTCGTGACGTGGCGTCGCCGCCAATGGGAATTTGTCCAATGAGAAAAGAAGCCCCTTAATACCCGCGAACTGCTTCGAGCGGCCAGTCACGCGTCAATTTTGCGTGTGTTCGTAGGCTTCTGTCTCATTCTCAAAAAAAAGAACACTTTTATGTAGCACATATTGAGCAACAGAAAACCGTATCGGGAGTTTTTCGTGTTGCTCTACAATTTTCTCATTGACACTTTTCATCTAATCATGATTGTGAAGTTGAATAATACCTTAACACTAATTATCCTATTTGGCGGAATGAAAATATATTTTGACTATCTCCAAGCGACGGCAAAAAACATTACCTTGGCTCGCTCCAGTCACGCGGCCATTTGAATATTTTTAAAATTTTGCTCAATTTACGTGAAACACCCTGTATAGGAATCATCCTTCTGAATGGAACACGATAGACGATAGACCGATATGCTTTCATTGCTCTCGCGTTAGCCACATTTCTCGCTACTGCCGCAGCCGATAGTATTGCCGAGCAAGGTTTCGCAATGACCGTTTTCGGGACCATGGATGTCACCGTTCGCTTCACTCCTCGCTAGCACTCACTGCACTCTGAACTTGCTGCTCAGAGAGACCGGTCCAGCCGCTGGCCGTCACCTGCAAGTTGTCAGTCCCGTTCCCCACACTGCCACCAGTAAAGGAAGTATATGAAGTATAGCTTTGTTTTCGTTGTTTTTCGTAGCCTAAGCAAATAGTAGTTTTATGTTCATGCTCTGAGAGACTGTTCACTCCACTGTCTGTCTTGTTTTGGTCGGAATATAGCATCAATTCACAAGTGTACGAAGTTTCGGGAAGCTATAAATATGCATTCCACATTGTAGAGACCGAGCACAGTATGTGTGAAAGCAAGTTAACGACACAGCGCCTGTGTTAGCTAGTATGCTTCTTCATACTCTGAGCGCGTTTTGTCCAACGTCGCTGGGTATTTCATCAGTTCGTAATTTCCTCGCACTTCGCGGTGTGATAATGCATAAGTTATGTGGCAAAGTTTGAATGAAATTTTTTCACGACAGTGTTTGGACGTATTAGATAAACTCGGACGTGACCCAACATTCGGCCGAATGAGGCTGAAAGAATTATTTATTTGTACTCGAATTTACAGAGTGAACGCCTTGAGTAGGTGTTAATCTTTATCTCTTCTTTAGCTTTTTCTAACCCCATGTTCCCAAATACCCACTCATGATAGCAAACCAGAAACGTATCTTGTTACCTTCCGTACCTTTTTTTTATTTATTACAAAAACCCGCATTCGCTCCAAGAGCATTACAGCGGGGGGATATACACATATTTATACATTTGTGGATGCAAACATTAAACACAGTGTGACACACGCGAAACAAGGCTTTACAAGCAGTTAAACTAAGGCAATAGATCGCTAGTATCTAGGTATGATACCCGTATCAAAGAAAACAAGTACAGCAGTACAGTACAGAAAACAAAACAACTACAAGATCAGGTAACAGCAGCGCTATAGAGCTTGAACACACTTATAAAACTGAGAATTAGATGCGATGCTTACAACGTTTTCAGGAAGCCTGTTCCACTCAGATGCCGTTCGTCGAAAAAATGAATACTTCAGCAAATTGCCTATGGAAGTTGTCTCCCGAACTTTAAAAGCATGGTCGCGGCGATTCGAAATGTAATGTGGTGCGAGCATGTAGTTCGTTTTGTCTATGCCAGAGCGCCCATGGAAAATATTATGAAAGAACTTCAGCCTAAGATACCGTCTACGATCGCTCAACGTCTGCAGTTGTAATCTGGTCTTCATAGCGGTGACACTACTTGTGCGGCGATAGTCACCGCACAAGGTCCTCTCTCTCTCTATAGTCCTCTCTCTCTCTCTGTCTCTCACCCTCTTGACAAGTATAGTGTGCAGCATAAGACATTAAGTAAAACACAAGGAAATAAATAACAAAGTTGTCACTGTTGCAATTTTAGGGCTCGAAACATCAAAACAGTGGCAATTTGAATTAGGCAATAGCACTGTCTGAGAGGTGACAGTACCCTTCCCTGCAGGCTTACTTCTTCGTTAGCTAATTTCGCTCACTGGGCTTTAGGCCAAGAGGAGCGAAAAGTAGCAGACAAGAAGATGACAAATAATGATGCAATGTTACAACGTACAAGACATTCAATACTGTAACATCGAAAATATTGCCAACGAACAACCAAAATGGCACAATAAGGCAGTTTGCCTTTTGTGAATCACCTATGGCACAGTTATTACAAATGCCACAGAGGAAAGTTGAAACGAAAAATACACTCGGTAAAGTAAAGCAGTGCCAATGAAAGAAATACGCACCTAATTGCCAACGAAAGTTCAAGTGCGGTGTGCTACGAGCTTACACTTGAACATGTCGTTTCAGGAATAACACGCGAGTACTCATCTAGTACACGTTTATGGTACTACTCTTTTCAATTGAAGAAAAAAAAACAAATCTACTTTCCATGCCAGCCCTGCGAAAGTTGATGTGCAGCAAAGCTGTAGAAAATGACTGCAACTGCTGAGAGCGATATACAATGCTTTATTTTTTTAGAGTAATTGTAGTAATGGTACTTTAGGGCAATGGGAGTAATGGTAATGTTGGCAGTATGCCGCCGCTCGTGGTATTGCCGTTCATGCGGCCCTTTCCTGCTCCTCATATTCACGTATTCAAGCACTAACCATGCATTTAGTACCCATAGCGGTGCTAAACCAGCAATAAATCAGATGCTAGGCTGGTCCTTTCATATACAAAAGTCTAGAGACGTAACCCCCTGCCCCCCCCCCCCCCCCCCCCCCGTCGCAAGCTGCCGTCGCCGCTGCACCTTGCGCAACATTGATCTTTATCCGGAAACGTATCCGGGGAGCGCTACATGTTTCCCATTGTTATCAGGAGCGCCTTAATTATCATCAATTATGTGGTTCGGAAGCTTGTTTTGTTCTTTCGATATATAGAAATGAATGCTGTTCTGTATGTGGTATGCGTGATTGCGACGAATGAATGCACTTCTTGCTTCACTTTGCTGAGTGCTTGTAGCCTATGACTTAGCCTACACCAGTACGAACCCCTGATCTTGCCCTGCACAGCCGCCGGGATCGGCCCACAGGTTTGCGAACGGACGCCGACAGGAAAAAAATCACAGCATATTCACGGGGTGAATGATGATGAGTGGTCGAAGCTCCGGAGGGAATCATCGGATCTCCCGCTTAAGGGGACGCTAGCACAAACGCGTTAGAAACGTGCAGTACTCTCTAGTAAGGGGGAGCGGCCACAGCGTCTTACGCAGCCATTTACACATGCCGGAATGTGCACCGCGTTTGCCGACGCCATCACATGACTGCTGAGAGAGTATACCCCCCGTATTCATAAACGCTCCTCGACTTGAACTTGACTTGCCACCGCCTTGGGCAGCGCGTTCGAAACGCGTTGAAGGTAAGGCGGAGAGGCCACAGCGTCTTACACCAGCTTCTTACACGGGCCGTAACGCGCTAGCACAAACGCGTTAGAAACGCGCTAGAAACGCGGCCTTTCGTTAATGTTGGGTATTTATTGCCATCGTGGTGCGTGTGTCTATGTGCGCTTCGTGGCGTAGTGGGCTAACGCCGCGCGCTCGGTAGCGAGGGGTCCCTGGTTCGATTCCGCGCTACGGACACAACTTCGGAATTTTTTTTCTCATTTTTCTCAGACTGGTTACACACTACTACTACGACGACGGGGACGGAACGGGTGCCGCTATAAGGAGCTTCGCTCCTAAAATGACGACCACCGAGACGCTAAAAGCTTCGCTGTAAAATAAACTGTGAAATAGTTTGCGGTAATGTTCAAGAAAACACGTGGTCTAATGTGAAAGGTATGGTGTTCCGTGGAAATTATGTTATTGGTGTGCTTGTGTGTGAGGGATTATTTCAGGGTTACCTGAATGGCGATAAGCATAAGTATGCTGAGCCATGGTGCAACATTAAGTTTTTGTATTCTTTTCTTGTGTAGACCACAGACCATCGGCTGCAAATATTTGTCTGCGACATTATGGACTTTAAAAGGTAAGTAACTAATTGAATTTTTCAATAATTTCGTTCTTTCAATACGCTGGGAGCATTCTTCGTTTATGCTCGTTAAGAAATACCAAAACATATCGCCCGTACGATGTGGGTGCCGTCGTTTAGTGATAAAAATATTGTCGACGTTTTAGCGAGAAACCAAAGCAGTTACGTTTCACCATTTATCCTAGCAGAAAAAGTGCAGGTACAATAGAATTTTATTGCCATAGAAACACTAGTTCAAATAGAGCAACCCTGAATGTGCGGACAGTCGGGAAAGAATAAATGTAAACGAAGTCACTTATATTTTGAAGCAATATAACGAGTAAATACATTTTAGTTAATTAGAAGTTGTTCCATGCTCTGTAGTCAATCGTGTGCGTTGTTTTCTCTTTCTATTCAGTGCCGAATGAAATGTTGTTGAATATAAAAGGTTGTGATGATATTCAATGTTCTTCGTGCAGAAATTATTGGCGCTGTTGAAGCCCGTTTAGTTTTTCCTCAGAGTGATTATTCAAAGGACACGAGGCCTATTGTCACTGGTATTACTTTAACCGAAAGTTAATGATATTTTTTCTAGGTTTTACTTTATATAACGTTGAAAAATAAATTTCATAGCGTTGGCAGCTGTGGGGTGACATATTTTTGCGGTTGGGATTTATTTATTTATTTATTTATTTATTTATTTATTTATTTATTTATTTATTTATTTATTTATTTATTTATTTATTTATTTATACATACTGTCGATCCCTCCATTCCATCCATCCATCCATCCATCTCTCCCCTGTTTACGTGCCTTCAATGACGCGGCTATTTTGGTGCAGCGTGCTTGCATAAATTTCGAGTCAGCATAACAGGATTACAGTTCTCCCCGTGAAATTAGTGTTTCCAAAAACATTTACCGTATTTGCCCCAACAGCGGGAAGCTAGACATACATTATTAAGATGCAATCATTTTCTCAAATTTTTCTGATCAACTTATGAAGAACATTCACCCGGTCATGCGTGATTGATTTCCATCCGCTCAACATGACCTGCATGACCCAACAGTCGCTAGATATGACCACGTTGCATTCATTATGACTCCTACTTGATTTCAAGCTTCTCGACTGGTATGTTTGCGATGCTATTAGGGCGGGAGACTAACAGAAAGAAAAAAAAACGTAGGAGTACGAGTATCGGTCGACTATCGGTCGTACGAGTATCGGTCGAGATTGTCATAAATGTTTTTATTACGTTTTTAGAATTGTTTTGAAAAGAAATGCTGCGATACATTAATTTACTCATAAGCTGGTGCATTTAGAATATTGCTGCAGTATTATGTGTAGTGATGCAAAACATCATTATTTTTCTTACACGCAGACGATGCAAACACTTGGTGTTTACGTTCGCTTCTTACTCGTGTTCCTGATGTACGGAAGCAATTGCACAGTCAGTGTTTGAAAAAACGCGCTTTTGTCTACAAGAATTTCGTTCGAAAGTCACGGAAAGTAACTGTAGAAGAAGCAAATATAGGTTTATGGGCACTTCATCACAATGAGTGCTGCTCTCTATGTCTGTATAAGCAGCGCAGGTGATTTGGAGCTTCTTCTACAGGGTCATGTATTTAAGCGCTGAAAGGCCTGAGAAAGGTATATAAGCCTAAGTGTGGTTAAACACCCGCGTCAAAAACGCCATTTTCAATCGATACTCGCGAAAGACATATATTAACGGCAACAACGAGACCCCTTGTATTGATGCTCAGAGTGACCATTTTAGTCGTGCAAGTCGCTCACGCACGTTTTCTCTTATGGAAAACTGGAATATAAAACAATCATTACAACGAATAAGAAAGCACACTTCTGGTCGGTCAAATTTGCTCGAAAAAACTTGAAAGCTAAGTTATATGATCAGAGTGCAGCGGCTGCGCAACAGCAGCAATATTTAAACAACATTCGGTGCTTTTATTTTTGTGCAAAATTTTCTTCTCTTATAGTCAGGGTTTTAAAAGCTTTCCAGTAAAACCAACTCCAGTCTCAATAAATGATTGTATTTTCATTCAAAATGGGCTGCTGCTTGGATAATGCGGTGCATATTGATGTAGAGCATTTCTTCTATAAAAGTATTCTTCGACATTTTGTCAATTTTTTTCTTCTGTTAGTCTTCCTCGCTAATAGCATCGCAAACATGGCAGTCGAGCAGGTAGAAATCAACTAGGAGTCATAATGGATGCAACGTGGTCATATCTAGCGACTGTTGGGTCATGCAGGTCATGTTGGGCGGATGGAAATCAATCACGCATGACCTGTTGAATGTCTTTCCTAACTTGATCAGAAAAATTTGAGAAAATGATTGCATCTTAATAATGTATGTCTAGTTTCCCGCTGTAGGGGCAAATACGGTAAATGTTTTTGGAAACACTAATTTCACTGGGAGAACAGTAATCCTGTTATGCTGACTCAAAATTTATGCAAGCACACTGCACCAAAATAGCCGCGTCATTGAAGGCACGTAAACAGGGCAGGGATGGATGGAACTTCACGTACTTATGCACTCCGCGCATTAACAGTGTAATAAATAAACAGTTATTTTTTATGGGAAATGTGTTTTTATCAACAAACTTATTTAATTTCTTCAATCCGTGTTCTTGCAACATCCACATGTATACGCATCATTTAGTTGCCACAAACACGTCACTAATGTTTGCTTCTGGGTACTTAGATTTCTCCTGATACAAGACTTTCCCGAGTGATGTTTTGCGTTTCCCATTTTAATTACCGGCAACAGCGTCGCGGAGAGTCCGTTGATGGAAAGATGTGTTGACGACCCTATAGAAAATCGTTATCAGATCATTGAAAATTTGTTGCATTTGAGAGCTGACAGTTCTCTATTACTACTTTGTTTTCAGTTTCATTGAACTAAAATACAGCAATGCTCGCGCTTCGGACAACTATAGCATTGCATAGTTCTTAACTGAACTGCCTGAGATATCTGAGCAACTACTCCGGCCTTTACATTATTCTCCTGCATAAGATAGTTCGCACTGCACGGGGACCAATGTAGGGCTGACTAAAGACCAATGTAGGGCCGAATTTTGATTTGTATGTTTCACGGACTGGGGTCCCGACAAGTAAAAAATGTTGGATCGAAGGCACTTATCTGCACAAACTTATAAGTTGAGAAACAACCTAGCCTTGGAAAATACGCTCTATGGGTTTTCTGAAACATAGGCGAGAAAAAAATCTCTACATTTGACATGCAAGCATCATTTGACATACAGGCAAAGATGTGGCCTCTTTGTCCGAGTCTTCCCTTGTTGCCACGGATATTTTTTGGAGCAGAAGAAAGACGCATGGCTTGTGTCGATGCTGAGTTTCTCGTCCACCCCATCGACAACCACTACCAATCGCGCAATATGTCGCCAAGCGAGGGATGTATCGATTCATCCGTCATTATGTCCGCTTCTGTCTCGTTTGCCAACGCCGCAAAGATCCCCCTCGTCGTTCAACCGCTCTATTGCAGCGTTTGCCTTGCCCAGCACGTGCTTTTGATCGACTAGGTATCAACATTTATGGACCTCTGCAAACCACATCAGATGGCAACCGCTGAGTAATCCTGGACATCGACCATCTTACGCGCTATGCGGAAACTTCCCCTTTGTCCAGCGCTTCTGCACGTGACGTCGCCTCCTTTCTCCTGCGCCACATCACCCTTCGCCACGGAGCTCCCAAGGAATTACTCAGTGACAGAGGCCGTGTCTTTCTCTCCGACGTCATCGAGGCTCTCCTCAAAGAATGCCACACCATTCATCGCACCACTACTACATACCATCCACAGACTAATAGCATGACCGGGCGCTTTATTCGCACTCTTGGTGACCTGCTGGCAATGTACGTTGCATCTGACAAAAGCAAATGGTACCATGTTCTACCCTTTCTGACCTACGCTTACAATACTGCCACGCAGACTACCACGGGATTTTCGCCTTTCTTTCTCCTGTACAGACGCGAACCTTTTTCCACAATGGATATTATCCTTCCGTACCGCCCTGACACCACGGAAACCACTACCTTGTCTGAAGCTGCTGCACATGCTGAAGTGTGTCGCACGCTATCGCGTATACTTACGTCAGAAGACCAGCAACGCCAGAAGCATCTTCGAGAAACTTCCTATAGTTCCTGCATCCTATGCTCCTGGTTCGCTAGTGCGGCTTTGAGTTCCAGCCCCTACCCCTGGACTGTCACCGAAACTCGTGTCGAAGTACCACGGCCCATACCGCGTGATCAACCAAACGTTTCCAGTCAACTATATCGTGGAACCGCTCGAGCTATCTTTGGATCATCGCCTTCGAGGACGCGACATTGTGCATGTCCATCGTCTCAAGCCGTACTATGATCCGCCTGTGTTGTCCTACCCCTAGGTCGCGGGGATGGCTTCCTTTTCCGCGGAGGAGATAACTGTACTGTAAAATAAGGAGGAGTGGAGATGGGGCTATGAGAAAGAGAACGACGACGAGAGAGATAAACCTTGTTTCGATGCCGATCGACTGTGCTACCTCTCGCTGCTCTATCGTTCTAGTTGCGAACGCTTAATTCACAAAGCGCTTCGTGACCGTCAATACAATTGCTGAGCAACCTCATCAGTTGTTTACCAAACTATGCAGACCAGCACCAACCCGCTTCATTCTACTGAAAGACTGATCAACATATTTAATAGCCAATATTATAAAAAAGGATCGTGAAGCGTATAGAAGGTCACCCTTTTTATGCCAGTGAATCAAGACAAATGAATGACGCTGAAAATAGAGAATACCCCTATCTAGATAGAAAAATGTAATTTTATGCCGCTGCAAACATCCAGAAAAATAAAACTAAAATTTTGACTCGCCATCGCGGCATGCGATAGTGAATGTTCAGTGAACCTGTTTAAAACCACTCCTACAATTGCTGAGAGGGATAAGCAATGTTTTATTGCTTTAGACTAATGGTTTTATTGGTAATTTAGAGTAATGGCAGTAATGGTAATTTTTGCAGTACGCGGCCGCTTGTCGTATTGCCGTTTCCTTTTGCCCTTAGCCGCTCGCAGTAATCACGCTGCGCATCCGGAGTCGTAACTATGCGTTGCGTACACGCAGTGGTGCTAAAACAATGAATCAGTTGTTAGGGTGGTTATTTTATATGCGAGAGGCTAGGCACGGCACTTCCCGCGTCGCAGGCTCCCGTCACCGCGGCAGCTTGCACAACAGTAATATTTTTATTTTTATTTAGCGATACCGCCGATTTCACGAGAGATCACAGCAAGGAGGGCGTACATATACATTCAAAAGTACAATTAAATTATTTACAAAATGAAAAATCCTGAAGTAATCAATACATGAGTATGAGTAGGAACAATGCGACGAGTAGCAATGCGACAAATCACGACAACACTAAAAATTATGACAATTACAATGGTAGGATGCACAAGGACGCAATCGGATTATTGTCTGCGAGAAACGTATGCGGGGAAAACTACGTGCTTCGCATGGTTATCAGGAGCGGCTCATGATCAATTACGTGGTTCCGATGCTTGTTTTGTGCTTGGTCTTTACTGAAACGAATGATGTTGTGTATGTTGTATGCGTGATTCCAAAAAATGTATGCACTTTTCCCTTCACTTTGCTGAGTACTTCTTCACGGTGGTACGAGCCACAGCTGCTGCCGTGCATAGCCGCCGGCATCGGCCCACAGGTGTGCTAACACACGCCGACAGGAAAAATGACAACCGAGAGGCTAACAGCTTCTCTATAAAAAGTTTTAGAATTACCACCTAGGGTAATACGGTCACTTGTGAAATAATATAACTCATTTATTTAACAGTAAATTGTGCCTAGGTAAATTCAATTACTCAAGCAAGCGGTAACACTGCTATGAACATTCGTTTAGAAAAGCAGGATGTCAAACTTTCGCCTTTTGTTCAGCCTCCTGCATTTAACTTTGTGCCACAGGGAGTGCGCTGGAGCGATGGACATTGTTTGGGATAGATCTGGATTTACAGCCATGAGAGTGGAGAACCGTGCCAGGTAACGAAAATTTATTTTTATCGTTCTCCCAGCAGCCATGTACGATGTCTCTCTGGGGAAAATTGAACTGTTTTGCAACATCTTCATGTACTATTCGTTTGCGAGCAGGTGATGAATACATGAACTGGTAATTTGAAACACAACATACCTATTAAATATGCATTGTTGAAAATTAAATAATTGTCATCATGTTGTAGCTATCGTTTCCTGTTGAGCACACAGCATGCGAGTGTTTACTGAAGTAGAAGTATATCCCGAAGGCTTCAACTATGAGCTTTTTGAATTTTACCTGTCATTCATGCAGACGTATGAAAACTCTTCGTTGCAAGATAACTGGATCCGTTTTCGTGACGAGTTGTTAAGACTGCAGGAGAGATGCATTCCAAAAATGGATCTATGAAACAACAGACACGCCATGGTTTACCCGAGAGATTAGGCGATATTTGAGTAAAAAGAAACATTTATTTCAAAAAGCAACACGCACAACATCTATTGAAGCTAAATCAGAATATTTTTAGTTTTCAAAAAATATGCATTACATATTGTGGCTGTCAAATATACCTTTTTCAACCACAATATTTCGCAATATTGAAAAACAGATCCAAAAAACAATTTGGACGGTCATTTCTCCCACACCTACAAAAGAGTTAGCTGTTTTGACACTGAGTCTGGTGCTGCAATTGATGTCATAGATGTTGCTGATTGGTTTAATTTATCTTGAAGTGTATTTAATGACGAAAAGCCCCTAGATATATCAACAAAGTTTTCTGATAGATCTAAATTTATGGATTGTATTAGTGTGACAAGTGACGGTATTTGTACTAAGCTGCTAAAAATTACAAAACACAATTTTGCTCTTATACTGACACTATTGTTTCAACAATCTCTCGGCACCGCCAAAATTCCAGACGGCTGGAAATTGGCACATGTGTTACCAATATATAAAACCGGCGACAAAAACAAGCTAACCAACTATACACGTATATCCCTAACGTCGGTTGTATGCAAACTACTTGAACACGTCTTATCTTCTCAAATCATACAGTACATGGCTAGCAATCACATTCTATTTGCTAGCCCGCATGGTTTTAGCGTAATAAAGCTGTCGTAATAAAGCTGAATACGAGGTACAAAATGAAGGTAGTACAAGCCTACGCCCCAACCTCTAGTCACGATGATGAAGAAATAGAACAGTGTTATGAAGATGATAAATTAGCAATGAGAAAGGTGCAAACTCCGTATACTGTAGTCATGGGCGACTTCAATGCAAAAGTGGGGAAAAAGCAGGTTGGTGAGCAAGCAATTGGCAACTATGGCATCGATTCTAGGAATGCAAGATGAGAGATGTTAGTAGAATTCGCGGAAAGGAATAGGCTCCGAATAATGAATACCTTCTTCAGGAAGCGCAACAACAGGAAGGGGACCTGGAAAAGCCCTAGTGGAGAAACAAGGACTGAAATAGATTTCATACTCTCTGCCGATCCAAGCATAGTGCAGGATGTAGAAGTGTTAGGTAAGGTAAAATGCAGTGACCATAGGTTAGCGAGGTCTAGGATTTCTCTCAATTTGAAGAAAGAAAGAGTGAAATTAGTCAAGAGGAAACAGGCCAACCTAGAGGCAGTAAGGGTAAAAGCCAACCAATTCAGGCTGGTACTCGCAAACAAATATGCAGCTTTAGAAAAAGAAGCTAAAGACAACATAGAGGTCATGAATCAAACCATAACTACGTTGATCTCAGAAGCAGCAATTGAAGCAGGAGGTAAGGCACCGAGGCAACCAGTAGGTAAGCTCTCCCAAGAAACAAAGGACCTAATAAAGAAACGACAAAACATGAAAATGTCCAACTCAAGAGATCAGATAGAATTCGCTGAACTGTCAAAACTGATCAACTAGAAGAAAGTAAGGGATATTCGAAATTATAACGTGGGAAAGATTGCGGAAGCCGTAAAATATGGACGCAGCATAAAATCAGTGAGAAGAAAAGTTGGCATAGGACAAGGCAAGATGTATGCACTGAAAGATAAGCATGGTAATATCATCAGCAATTTCGATGACAAAATAAAAGCAGCGGAATAATTCTACACTGACCTGTACAGTGCCTAAGACAGCCAAGCTACTTTCATTCGAAATAGTGATGAACCGGATTCAGAGGCTCCTTCTATAACTAGCGATGAAGTTAGAAGGGCCTTGAAAGACATGACCAGGGGAAAAGCTGCTGGAGAAGATGGAATAACAGTAGATTTAATCAAAGATGGAGAAGATATCATGCTTGAAAAGCTTGCGGCCCTTTATACGCAATGCCTCACAACTTCAAGTGTACCAGAGAGCTGGAAGAACGCCAACATTATACTAATCCATAAAGAGGGAGACGTTAAAGAATTGAATAATTTAGACCCATTAGCTTGCTTTCAGTATTGTATAAAATATTCACCAAGATAATTTCCAATAGAATCAGGGCAACACTTGACTTCAGCCAACCAAGAGAACAGGCTCGCTTTAGGAAGCGATATTCTACGATGAATCATATCCATGTCATCAATCAGGTAATAGAGAAATCTACGGAGTACAATCAACCTCTGTATATGGCTTTCGTAGATTATGAAAAGGCATTTGATTCAGTAGACATACCAGCAGTCATAGATGCATTGCGTAATCAAGGAGTACAGGAGGCATCCGTGAATATATTAGCAAACATCTATAAGGATTCCACAGCTACCTTGGTTCTGAACAAGAAAATTAGAAAGTTATCTATCAAGAAAGGGGTCAGGCAAGGAGACACAATCCCTCCAATGCTATTCACTGCATGCTTAGAAGAAGTATTCAAGCCCTTAGACCGGGAAGGCTCAGGAGTGAGGATCAACGGCTAATATCTCAGCAACCTTCGGTTTGCAGATGACATTGTCCTATTCAGCAACAATGGAGAGGAATTACAACAAATGATTGAGGACCTTAATCGATAAAGTGTAAGAATTGGGTTGAAGATGAATATGCAGAAGACAAAGATAATGTTCAATAGCCTGGCAAGGGAACAAGAATTCTGGATCGCCAGTCAGCCTCTAGATTCTGTAAAGGAGTACGCTTATCTAGGTCAATTACTCACAGGGGACCCTGATCACGAGAAAGAAATTTACAGAAGAATAAAATTTGGTTGGAGTGCATACGGCAGGAATTGCCAAATCCTGACATGGGAGCTTACCACTGTCGTTGAAAAGAAAAGTGTACAATCATTCCGGATGCTAACATATGGGGCAGAAACTTGTAGGTTAACAAAGAAGCTCGAGAACAAGTTAAGGACCGCACAAAGAGCGATGGAACGAAAAATCTTAGGACTAACGTTAAGAGACAGGAAGAGAGCGGTGTGGATCAGAGAACAAACGGGGATAGCCGATATTCTAGTTGACATTAAGCGGAAGGAATGGAGCTGGGCAGGCCATGTAATGCGTAGGATGGATAACCGGTGGACCATTAGGGTTACAGAATGGATACCAAGAGAAGGGAAGCGCAGTCGAGGACGGCAGAAAGTCAGGTGGGATGATGAGGTTAGGAAATTTGCAGGCGCAAGTTGGAATACGCTAGCGCAAGACAGAGGTAATTGGAGATCGCAGGGAGAGGCCTTCGTCCTGCAGTGGACATAAAATACAGGCTGATGATGATGATGATGGTTTCAGCGAGGCCGCTCATGTGAACCCTAGCTTCTTGAACTAACTACAGACATTCATCTCAGCCTTCACGAACTTACACAAATTGACACCATATTTATAGATTCTTTGACCGTGTGGCTCATAACCGCCTGCTGAATATGAAGCTGATCAATTGTCACGAAAAAGTAATCAAGTGGGTTAAAGAATATTTAAGTAACCTAAGACAAGCCGTCGGACAAAGGTTGTAATAATGTCCGTTCGTCATTTCAACCTGTTCATTCCGGTGTGCCTCAAGGTTCCGTTTTTGGACCCACTCTATTTAAATTTTTATAAATGATATTCTTCAGGGTATAGACTCGGAAATGCGGTTATATGCCGGCGACTGCCGGCATATAACCGCATTTCTGGCCTTTAAAATGTAAGGCTGACTGTGTTAAATTACAAGATGACTTGAATAAGGATTATAAACAGGGATAAGGTGCCTCAGAAAGGCTGGCCAACGTTTCGATAGGAGGACCTATCTTCGTCAAAGGCGGCCTCGTCATTCTCGGCGGGTTAGTTTTAAAGGGTTAGTGGAGTGACGTCACGTCGATGTCCGCTGTGGCTGTCTGTAAAGGGAGAAACTGAAAAGAAAATGAGCGCCGGCGCTTGACTGGCTAGGCGCGGTTTCTAAGACGAGGGGACAAGAGCGGGAGAGCGAGAAAGTGGCAGAAAAAATTATATATAAAAAAAACACCGTCAGAGGGGGTTGGGGGAGCGAGAGGCGAGTGAGCGTTCGTAGGAGTCGTGGTGGGCGTGCCTTTTGGGCCCCTGAAGAGCCGGTCAGTGTGCAGGTCACAATACGAGTTGAAAGCATGACTTGAGTAGCGTAGCATCAAGGCATCGGGTAATTTTGTGGTTGAGAGGGAGCAGCTTGGTCCGTCAAGGGACGTTAGCCTCACTAGTTCGCCCTAGGCGTCGTCGCGGCGGTATACAGAATTGGCGAGACCTTGTGTGGTCAAGGCGCCGAAAAAGGTATCCTGGCGTCTGGGATTTTGGACTGTCTCGGTGTGGATCTCGTGTGGATGACTTGAATAGGAATTAAAGATGGTGTTCAGACTGGCAAATGAGCATAAATACCTCAAAAACTAAACTGATGAGATTTAGTACTTGCAGTGAAGAGCAGAAACTGCAGAATCATTTCAATATCTAGGTGTTCGTCTTTCTCTGACTTTGTCTAGGCATATTCATGCGGGTTGTATTGTTTCCGCTGCATGTAAATCTCTTTGCTTCATTCGTCGTACGCTTCGTCAAGGTAATATAAAATTTATTATTGCATATACTATCATACTTTGCTCAAAACTTGAGTACGCCTCATTTACATGGAATCCGCTCCAAACGCATCTTATTACCAATTAGAATCTTTTCAAAACAAGGCAGTGCGATTTATTCACAACGTTCAAACATCACCAAAGTAAAACCTGACCTAGGACTCATCCCAAGTTCCTGACCAGAAGAAAGATATCTCGGTTAACTATCTTCCATCAGCTTTTTCATCACCCAAATATATTCTCAGGCACACATCTTACCAGCCAGAAATAAATTCCCGCAAATTGATCACGAATTTAAGGTCGAACAACCATTTGCACGTTCAAAACTATTGCAGTTTTCAGGTCTGCACTTAGCCATTTCGGAATGGGATCATCTCCCAAGTAATATAGCCGAAATAACTGACTATATTATATTGCAACAAACACTTAATGAAACATTCGGAAATTAAAAACAATACTATTTCTTCATGTATTTGATCTTAGATATCAAAAATACGAAAAAATTCCCTAACCTTGCCATACAATATTTTTTGGTGTAATGTCAGAGGATGCAAGGTCATTGTTTGTATAATGTAATAATTTTTGGTGCATGATATTGTCGAATGAGAAGATAAAGAAAGGTTGCATAGCATGTACTTATTCATATAGGATGTTCAACTAGCCAGCTGTGAAAGAAGACGGCGACGCACGAGCCTTCGCTGATGATGATAGTTTTTCCTCGCGGACGCCATGGCCTAGCATAGACAGCTTTGCTCTAAAAATATAAACGTCTGCAATCTCAAAAAGGCAAGATAAGTAATTTCATCTTTGCACAGCGCATAGCTTGCGTTAGCTGTGCAGTGGTCTCCGAGATGACAGCTGCCTGCTGCGTAGCGTAGTCTGCCGTGGTGGCCACGGGGTGCCGCGGCTACACTCAACTTTGCGCCTCCACTTTGCCGTCGTGGCTTATCCACTGTCTGGTTTCCGGCGCGCTAGCAGAGACGAAAAAGGAGACAAAGCCGGACTTCGGTGCGCTAACTCCCCGTATAGTTAGAAGGACTCGAAAAAAAATTCAGCGTTTGATTTGTGCGACGACCTCCTTTAATAAAAAGTCAGGACATTCTACGATTCGTTGGAAAAGTGTTTCGTGCCCCTTTAAGGAGCATAAAAAACAGTGTGACAGGGTTATCGCATATTCCTTTTTGCCATTCTACCAGGCTTGCCTGAATGATAGGCAGGGGGCGATCCTGCAGTGATAACTACACTAATTATCTTACAGCATGAAAAATTTATAAATGATGTTACGAAAAAAAGTGACGCGATTGATCCTAATTCAAGATCTGAAGCCCTCTATCCGAATTAGGATCAATCGCCAGCGCTTTTTGTTTAAAAAGGTAAATAGCGTAATTTAATTATTTATTCCTCTAAATGTGACCACAAATTGTTTTAAATGTAGGCGCCTATGGTAAACCTCTTACCGAATAAATCATTCTAGTTCAGCACCTTGAAATGTTTTTGGAATAGTCAGTGCCGCATGTAGCGAAACATCCTGTAGACTCTTTTCTAAAGTGGTCAATTTGTGTCTACTTCATTTTGCTAGGAAAAACGGGGCATAATCTTTATGAAACGTATGCTTATATGCGCTGATAGTTCTAAGTGCGGTTAAGGGAGTGGGCCAGGCTCAAGAGGTAATGTCACTTGCAACGGAGTTGCTATAGGTTCCATAGTTCGGAATTTGTATATTTTAAAGCTGATCCTAACCCCTGTAGGGTCGGACAAATATGATATTATAAAATGAAATGTACGAAACAGGGTTGCATAGTAGGCAATCTTTGTGTCTGTAAAATGTAGAAGCTAGGTGACTCTTCATTTTTAAAGTGAAGCTTTCTGTACCTTTTTCTTCGACTTTGTCGTTGCTGCTGGCTGTTGTCATGCCGAATAGCGCTGACCGCACACATGGCTCTTACCGAAAATAATGTCGTGATCACGCAGCCTGTTGTCGTCCTACCATTGCCATTATTGCTCGCTGTTGGCTGCAGTCTGCGCCGTCGGCCATTTTTGGCCGACGGCGCAAAGAGTAAAAACACGTCAGAATTGCACGGGTTGACGTCAAACTTCTCAAGAAGGTTACCGTAAACAAAGTGAATTAATGGCTTTCAAAAGAAACTCTGGTGCATAATGTCTGGTTGGGAATCGAACCCGGAGCTCAGGGGAGCGCCGACGAGCATTCATCCCCGACGCCATGGTGGTTCTACGGCTCTGAATCACTAAAGGTGTGACTTGTGCGTGCGTCATTGCACACGTCATGTCGCAGCCATGTGGCTCACTAAATCTGTGGCCTAGTGTAGGCGTCATCGGGTACGCGACGGCGCACCCAATGGGGAAGAGGTGACGCCACATCACGAGTGCATAAAAGGGGCGCGTTCGTGACGTTCCGATGCCTACAAATACTTTAATACTTTCACCTTCCCACACCTAAGCAATCTTAAGCGTCTCTGCGGAAAGTTTTTGGACACCCAACTGGCACTTTTGGTGATATTGGAAAGGAAAGCAATATCACTGTCTGTTTCTACATCTTCATTGCGTTGGTTGCCCAGAGTGGAGGGTTAAGTTTATAGTTTCCTAACTTAAATTTCCTTACAGATATGCTGCAGTAATCAAGAGCCTGCTGGCCCCAAACTTCTCGTACGGCATGTGGACGGTTGTTTATGATGTCCCCACTTTTGTTGACACGGGTGAGTCTGCCATTTCTTGATATACACTGTTTTCCTTTCTTTGCCATTGAAAACTTAAAAAAACAGGCATTCAATGTTTACTCAAATCACGGTATTGTAGAATAACTATGCATCCAAGTGGACATGTCTTGCATAAAAAACAAAGCAAACTATTAATTAAATAAACAAAGTACATTATTTACTTTTTAGCAAAATTCTGAAGAGAATTGTCATATTAGTTTAGCTTTTCGTTCTACTTTTGCTAATGACAATTCAGACCGAAACAACTGGCGTCAAATTATTCGTTTAATTGCCTGATTACGCGCGCAGCACAGTGAAGCGTGGCTCAAGGTGCAATACACATGCGAAGTAGTAAGGTGGCGCGAAAGAAATCCGAGAACACCTAAGCATTTCTTATCAGTTCTCAATACGGAAGTATTATTGTCTAATACAATGCCGTGGAGCGCTCATTCGCGTTCTGAACTCCTCGCGGGCAAGTGAGCACGTTGAGACGCTTGGCCAACGCCTCCTAGATAGCACAAGGCCGGTGCACTTCGCTCCGTAATGTCATGCTGCCTTGCCCGACTGCCACATAATCAATGGGGACGCTCCCGAGCAAGCAGCGGTGGTCGTGACGTCATGGCGTTCGTCACGCTGGGCTTGGCAATGAAAATTTCGTTCCAAAGAGCATGATGTCATGAAGCAGAGTGCACAGGCCCAATATCAAGGAGGCGCTTCTTCAGCCCATTGGGTAAGACACCCGAATTCTGTGCGTGCTGTCGTAGGCTAGAAACTGACAACCACCAACGTCTTTCCTTTCGAATTTATTCCGCTTTTTTATAATCTAATTTCTTAGAACCCAGGTGAGAGTTTAGAACCAAGGTAGAACCCAGGTGAGTGCTTGTGCGGAGAAGGGACGAGCGCATAACACAGGCTGTCCAAAGGCAAAACGAGAGTGACGTGGCGTCGCAGCGATGACATCTCCCCTTACGCAACACCTGGTGCGGCAACGGGGCACCAAGGGTTCCCTTTCGCCCGCTATGCTACGTCAAGGCGTCCACGTTACATGGCGTCCGAGCACATAAGAATTTAGGTGCCGTCTCTCTTCTCCAGGTGACAGATGCCCGTTTTTACACTCAATTGGCCATTTTGATGCTTTCACATAAAAAAATCTTTGCCAAGCCACGCGAATAAGGCTATCTCGCCCCGGCTGCTGTAGTGACTATGCGTCGAATCGCAATTTGTGCAAACTACAAATTGCAATCAGCTTGAGGGACCTTGCGGCTATGGCATTGTGCGGGGGATCAAATCCCAGCGGCGGCAGCCGCATTTAAATGGAGGCGGAATGCAAAAACGCCTGTGTCCGTTGCAATGGGGGAACGTTAAAGATCCCCCGGTGGTCAAAATTATTCCCGAGTCCCCCACTAAGGCGTGCCTCATAATCAAATCGTGGCTTTGGCCACTAATAGCACCGAATTTATTCATTCAGCTTGTGGGAACACGGAAATGTAGCTGCAGCTTAAATTAGTCCGCAACTTTACGTCGCACAGAAACAGGACGGAGAACCACGCTTCGCGGTGCCGCGTGTGTAAATGTACTGACATTTGGCAATGCCGTAAGGTGAGTAAGTTTTGTACTCTTTAAAAAGCGTTAAGTGCAAAAAAAACACGCAAAACGCACACCCTGTTACACGCGCCCTTCGTGTAGCAACGCTCAAGTTTCCCGCATTCGTAACTTATCGCATTTCAAGTTACGCATTGCGATATACGGGAATCGCAGGCCTTAATAAATTCGAACCCATAAAAAAATACTTTGCTCAGTATTGCGCCTCGTGTTTAAAATTGCTTGAGTACGATGATAAATATTAGAGTAGCTCATTATTTCTGGTAAAAGAAATCGGGAAATACAGTATGAACCTAAAAATTCGCGAAGACAACATGCGTGAAAGTAAGAAGTTAGCTGCTTCAGTGAGAAGTGTCAATTTGTAACCGAAATAATTTAGTAGCTGAGATGAAATGGCGATGGCTACGATGTTTTATCCCTTTGTCACATGACAACCTAACAGCCATTTCAAAAGTTGAGGTGACGGCTGTCAGAAAGTGTGGCCGAAATGCAAACTGTAGAATTTTGTAAATAATTATTCACTGGTTTATAGGATTGTAATCTACACGGTGTTCATTTTCATGTTTTACGGAATTCTTACCATTGAGCTGGTTTATTCGATGAGGCGTACATTAGTAGCACGAGAAATCGAAACACAAATTCAACTAATGAATAAAAATTCACTAATTACTTTCTTATTCAATAGCTTTCCGACACATATTGCAATTTACGAATTGTAGCCGGTGAGCTTGTCAGGCGTCTCCACTTGTATTGAAATTCCAAAATGACACCAGCTTGGAGATATGCACCATCAAACTCGCCGTAAAAATGCACTGTTGTTCCACATACTTTTTTTACCAAGATACTGTTTTATACATTGAAGCGCAAAAGTAACTGAAACGCCCATGTATCTCGTCCCACACTTTGGGAAATAATATCTGGAAACTGGTCTCATCCTGGAAATTGCTTTCAAGTGGATGCGTCTTGCAAACTCACCGGCTACAATTTGTAAATTGCAATATGTGTCGCAAACTCATTAACTGAGAAGTTCATTAGTCAATTTTTGTTGATTAGTTGAATATGTGTTTCGATTTCTCATACTACTAATGTCTGCCTCTTCGAATAACCCAGCTCTACGATAAGATTTATGCTACCTGCCACATGTGATTTTAAAAAATTCGGTAGGACTAAAAGTTTGGACACCCGGTATATTACTATTCTTGAATATTCAGTTTCAGTTTATTATTGATACAAGATTCATTGTTGGTTGTTAGTAGTATACAGGCGAGGGTCCCAAAGTCAAATGACATCAGCGGGACCCTTGGTTAACAAGAAGATTGGTACAAAATGAATGATTGATAGAGCAGTATAAAATTTATGCAATCTACAAGTAAATAAATAGTGGACGTAGTAGTGGAAGGGAATTCATTCGATTTTCTAAATGGAGTCATAAATGTAAATAAGAAAATTACGCACATTATCAAGCTAAATTAGACAAACCTATTTAACAAATGAAGTACACACTTTGTATGCAAGGTAAATTAAACAAGACAACTAATTATACAAAATGAAATTTTTAAGTTCATACTTGAATGCATGCAAGGGTGAAGATGATTTAAGTTATAGGTAAGTTATTCCAAAATTTAATCGCCGAGAAGAAGGATGTTTTGCTATAGTTCGTGTTACATTTAGGTAATAGAAAGTTGTGATTAAGGGCAAACCTAGTGCTATTGGTATTTGTTAGCAGCCTAGACTATAATAATTGAAATGCGAGCTGTTTTTAAGTGCTCTAAATAGAATAATAAGTAAATGAAGTTTGAACAAACGAGATGCAGGAAGAATGGAGTTAGCCTGAACGAGCGGAGAAGCATTAGAGTAAAAAGACATCTTGGCAATCTCGCGAATGGCCTAATTTTGAATGTGCTGTATGGACGAAACGAGACAGTTATATGTATTTGCCCACGAATAATGCCATATGTCATGTGACTATGTATGAAGGCAAATTATAAGAGAATGAGGCGTTAACAGAAAAAATGGACAAGATATAATGAGAGCTATTATGCCAAAAGCAGTTTTATTGTTTAACATAAGCAACATGATTATTGAACTTCAAGTGGGGATCTAATTTTATTCCAAGGAAAGATACATATTCAACCGCTGGGATTAAATTATAGTGTATGGATACCGGTGGAAGATAAGGGAGAACTTTTTGAGATGTTTTAAAAATCATGAACTGAGTTTTAAGTGGGTTTGAGCTAGGTGGTTTAAACTACACCATTGCACAACTTTGGTCAATTCGTTGTTCAGCTAAGTTATTAACGTTGTTAGCGATTTATGTGGCATGGAAATGGTGCATGGTATCACACGCGTAAAGGACAACTTTAGAAGGATTCATGCAATCAGGTAAATCATTAATGTAGATACAAAACAATAAAGGCCCAAGTGTTCAGCCCTGCGGCACCCCGTGATTAATCACCTTAACGTTTGAATAAACGCTTAAAATATATTTGCCGGATATGGGCAAGTTCTTTGTGTCAGATTTTAAACGACCAAGCTTTTGGGCGAATGCATGTTTGGAAGCTACCTTTAATTTACCAGGAAGAAAACATTCCCAACCTTTTGTGCAAAAAATAAAAAAAATGTCACTCATGAGCTTCATTCTTTTCTAGACTGCAGCAAAGTAGCAGTTTGTAGAATTTCCGTGAATGAAAGGATTCTCAGCCTTTCTGCAGCAAAGATGCGAATTGCTTTTCTCACGTTATGATTCTAGCGTGCTCTAATGGTAGACTTCACAAGCCCGTCATAATGCTTCACATATTTTCTTCGCAGTTTTGCCTCGAAGCGCTGGAGAGTATGCCCTCCGGGAGCATTTTGGTGAGGACCTTGTTGAATCACGCACGTTGCTTCAGTTCAAATTTGCACATACACTTTGTATTTGGCTGAAATTTTCATTGGGGCCACTAAGCTGAAATGGACAGCTTGATAAGCTCGTCACTCCCATGGTTTTGCTATAAGTTGCCAAACTTATGTACTTGGGCTGCAACAGCGATGTGGTTTTGAGATTTTCAAGCTGCACTATCTGAAGGCTGACGCCAAACACAGATCATTTTGCCACAGTCTGATAATTATTTAAACAATAGAACAATTGTTAGAATCATGATGCTGTTGGAGATACCTTGCATTTGTTGCCTAGCAAGACCGTGTACAGCCATTAGGCTGTCAGCATTTCAAAATTTTAGCACAATAATCAACGCGGTAGTAAACTTTTGATATGGGTTCGTGAATGACCGGGTACCACGTCTTCTAGCACTTTTACTAGAGAGCCACAGCTCTACACTCTTAGCACGGTAACGTTTATGTTAACCTATAATTGCTAGTAACTTATAACATAAAGGTTACTCGGTGACTAAAAAAATTTGATCTTTGTGCTTTCGTAAATTTCCGTCGCGGCTAGAGGTTACATGTGCCGAAGCGTCTATTTTAAAGGTTACTGCAACGCCAAATGTCATGTAACCTTTAGGTTGTAACCTCTAAACGAGTTGGCATTCGTGGCTTAGGGGACCTACAGTATGGATTGGAAGTTTACTTATTTTTGTGTCGTATATTACGATCCTGATGTGGTGTTTTTAGCCGGGACTAACCTATACGATATGTTGTGCGGCCGAGGGAATGAGGCAGGTTGGACTAAATTAATGTTTTATTGACACCAGTGGGGATATTTGGTTTCTCAATGTAAAAAAGAAATTTAAATCTTGCACGAGCGTATGCTCAAGAGAGACAGCAGCAATTCATTCATCACTGATCTCTACTGCATACGGGCCATTATAATCTAAAAGGAAGCCACAGAAACAGTGAACATACATCGAAGAATATTGTGGCAAACGATGTTTTAGCTTGAATTATAACTACGGTTCAATGTGATGGAAAGCCCTCCGCTACCACTGCAGGCATTTTAGGCTGTGGTATAAAACATAGACTTGTGCACCAGCACAAAACTAAAAGCGGATGCATTATGGTGATTGAATGTATATTTGTACCCAATATTTTTTTATTATTTCCTTTTGTATCAATGCTCCCAATATTCACGTTTGTTTTATATTCTCCTGAAACGCGACACCCACTAACAGCGGGCGCACACTGAAGGTCGCACGTGTGCGCACGCTAGAGTCTTGCAAAATCTCGACGACCGACAAAAGCAAAGCGTAGAGCAGGTCGAATAACTAATCTGCAGGGCGAGAAAGACGCTTCGTAATCAGACTTACTTGTACACTGCAACTGAGGCCACCGCGCTTTCTTCTTCTTTTTTTTCTTTTTTTTGTATTTTTGACGTAATAGAGGGAGTGGTTCCTAAATTACAGCAAATGTTGGGTTCATTAGAGAACGCCGGACACGCACCAATTTTGCCCGCTGACTAACACGCGAGATTGACGCCGTTTCATTCACATGACAGCGGGCGACAGCCGCTCGAGTAAGGTCTCGTAGAGAGATGAACGCGCGCTCGCGTTAGGAGGCCAAAATGGCGGCCGGCCAAATGAGCAGGGAGAAAACATACAACTACAAACGAATAGCAACATCCTGAAACATTAGGATATTAGCGTCTTGATATATATATCGTCCTGTGATACTTTGATGGAACTATACTTTGATTATTATCTTTAGTTGCGCTAGATGCCGGGCGTAGTCAAACGCGCTTCAGCTTCAGCCAAACGTGAGCGCTGTCATATCTCCTTCGGATTGCGTAGCTCTCGCGATGCATGCCGGGAAGAGTATCGCCGGTGGTGTCGTTTTGAAACGGTCGTGTCGCGCTTTGTTTCGTCGCTTTAAGCACGTTTTTCCGCTCTCGGATTTGGTGGCGTGCGCTTACCAAGCGTGTTGTGTGTCTGAGTCACTCGTGACGGGTGGTACAGTTACTAAAGAGACTCCTAAAGGCGCGTGCGCGCCGCTGAAAAGAAGTCATGACGCCGGGCGTGGAGCAGGGACATGTTTGGCGTGCTGCGTGACCGCTGCGACGAGACGCATTGCCGATGGACAATGGTAAAGTTCTTCGCTTACCTGAGAGTCGTGAGCATCGTTTCTGTTGTGACTGCTGTAATGAATGCCGAAGACAGCAATAAATGTGACCTAGGTAAGCAGTGCTTCCTGTTCAACTATTTATATGCTGGTGTGTGTCTGTCGTAAATTTCACCGTCAATTCATGCTCATGCTCGCACTGTTCAGTTTTATTTAAGTAAACTACTTGCTCGCGTCATAAACACTGTTGTTTTAATATTTTTTATCACTATCAGTCACCGTGTTGGTTATTCTTAAATCTCAAGTTTATGTTGCACTTTTGTGCGGTCGCACAACATTGACCTCATGCACGGAACTGGTGTTTTGTGCTGTTATTTAGTTTGTAATCACTTGATATTGCGTTTTGACTGTTAAACTGTCACATTATTGCGGTGTTGTCTTTTGTACTTGTACTGGAGGGGAGTACGAACTGACTTGAGAATTCATTTTTGTTCAGTTTTTTCATCTTTAATTTTTATTGTCACCGACATTTCCTAGACAGAAGAGTATATTCGCCTTAGGCGTCTTTAATTATTTTTTCTGCGGTAGTTTTCCATCTGTTTGTGGTTTATTTACGTCTCTTTCATTACATGTTAATAGCTGTTGTTTGCAGGGCGACGCTAACAAGTAACTATGAGATTCTAAGATTACTTTTCTTTCGTTGTAGGCTACACTACACAGAAAGGAGATCGAAGAATTAGCAACTGACATACTAACAGCAAAGAGAGATGATTGTGCTCGCAACAGGGATGAGATCGTCCTCCTCATGAAAGTCTAAAACTTATATGTATTTGTATTTTAACATATTGTACACGAACCTTCCACATTTCTCTTTTTTTGCCCCATTCCTCGTGATGCTGTACAAATTTGTGCTGCCAGGCAGTGCTGTACTCGCAGGTTTTTTCATTACTGCTTCATGGCCGTGACGAAGACAACAGACTAAGGCAAAATGTATTTTTGCTTGTGAAGGGAAAGCGTTGAGTTACCTTGTTTTGTATATGCAAATAAAGTAATCATGACATTTTCACTGTGTCAGCTTTCCTTCCCACAGCTGCTACTCACATCATTTGCAGAATGTGGGTGCTGCCGTCTCATACTTCTGTGATTTTTTTTCGATACAAGAGATGTTGCATGCTGAAATGCATATTCATTCTGAAATGTGCCGCCTTTTCAGATATACTTTCCACTTGTGCAAAATATAATTATTAGAAATCTCACTATCATGGGATGACGACATGCTACTTTTTGCAAAAAAACTTTTAAAATGGCCCGCAGCAAAGAAATATGTTGTGGGACGAACCTGTATACGATGCATTCACCTATACAAAAGCAAAATACTGTGTATTTCATTAATTATTTTGTGTCTTGCACATTTAAACTAAAATTACCAAGTATGTGCCAGTTTATTTCAAAAGGTACAACTGTCTTGATGCATTGTGCATTCTATACTAATTCCTGGAAGCTGCCTTGTGTAAATGACCTGCGCTGTAAAATAGCAAGGTGGCAAAGGTTTACACGCTGTTAACCAGTCTGTCCTTAAATATTAAAAAAGAGAATTTGAGACGAAATGTTGATTTCTGCGGAACAAGTTTTATAGTCATCGCAACAGAATTTCAGCAATAATCATTAGTACGAATTGCGTCAATAAACTCGAATAATCATCATCAGTACGAATATTACCAATGTTTGACTGATTAGCATGTAAATAAACAATCGTGGTTAACGGCAGAGCTGGTCAATCAGCACTCCATATCCGGTTGCTGGAAGCATTCTGCCACAGAATAGTCTCAAAAACACATACTGTGAACATGCCATAAAATGTCTTGCGGTTCCAGTTGAGATATTTACAGAATTTTGCAGCAAACATGCCATAAAATGCATTGCTGTTCTAGCTCAGATATTTACAGAATTTTTGCTGCAGGTTGTGCAGAAAGAATAACTGAAACAGCAACGCACTTCATTGCAGATTCAATTTCTCTAAATTGGTGCCAGGCACATTTATGGCAAATTCGTATTCTTTGAGTACTGGCTGCCTTCAATATGCAATTACATGTCCCCAAAGAAATGAAAAAAGCTAATTAGTAAAATTTGGTCCCCAAATGTATTGACTATCGTGCAAATGTTGTCTGTCGCCGCTATGAAGTTTTCACAGCAATAAAATGTCATTTGTCTTTAGTATTGAATATTTTTTTAGTTTTCGACAGTGAGTCACGTCCAAGAAATAAGGGCATAACCCCTGCTGCCATTTTTAGGAAGCTTTTTTTTGTAATCTTTCGTATAGGCATCCAGTCTGGCACGTTGTCACCCGCGCGTCCTTCTGCGCATGTACATGAATTTTGCACATTGCTTTTTCGGCCACCTATTGAACTTCACTGCAGGGCACTAGCGTAACTCACTGAGCAGCGTTTTCAGAAAAATTGTATTTCGGAACATCAGCCGAGGTTCAACAACTTTCCGTTAGCTACGTCGAAAGGATGCCTTTTTTCTATAACATAAGCTTTTATGACACTTAGTCGTAATTTCCCTGCTGAGTTATAGCAGTGCTTTAACCTTGACCAAAGCGCCAATATAACGCAGTAGAGAAGTTATGACTAAGTGCCATAAATGCCTATATTTTCAGAAGCGAGTATCCTCCTGACGTTTGTAACCGAAAGTTGTAAAACTTCGGCCGATCATTTGAAGTGGAATTTTTATGAACTTCTGCTCAGTGAGTTACGCTAGTGTATTGCGGTGATGTTTGATGGTTGGCCGAAGAATCAATGTCCTAAATTCATGGACATGCGCAGAAGGACGCACGTGTGAAGCCTTGCAAGACTGTATGTCTACACGAAAGGTTACATACATAAAGGCTACGTGTACCTATACTAAAGGTTACTATATAGTAACCTTTAGTATAGGTACACGTAGTCTTTTATTTTATAGGTGCACAAAATTGTGAGAATATACCCCTTTATTAAACGTTACTTAAGTAAAGGTTACAATTTTATGTCCAACTTATAGGTTACAAAGTTGTGAGAGTATGCCCTTTATTAAAGGTTACTTAAATAAAGGTTACTGTGTAACCTTTCTTTATAGGTGCACAAATTTGTGAGAATATACCCCTTTAGTAAACGTTACCGTGCTAAGAGTGTAGTTTTGATAATGTGCACTTCGGTTCGCTTCAGCTTTAGCATAATAAGATCAGCTGTATTTCCGTGGTGTGTGGTTGTTTAATTTTAGTTTTAATAAGGAGGACTTCGAAAAACATAGAAAACTTGAAAAACATATCAGGCTCACGCGTCCATAGCAGAATTTTCTCATTTATGCATATACCACGTTTTAAAGTAGTATTCTAAAACGCTTCGGAGTGAACAAACTAGTGCAACATTAAAAACGTGATATACCTATTCGCCATTCTCCGCATGACGATCGATTTGTTCATCACCATTTATTTGAGAACCTAACAACTAATTTTAAGTATTGTTTTCCTTCTACATAACCTAAGTGGACATCGCTCGGCCGGTTGAGTTAATTAGTTTATATTAGATCGGGAAAACATGCGCAGCATTCTTATTTCTTGTTTCCATTAATGCCACCATTTCTCTTTGTGCTTGTAGTACTTGTGCGATGAAACGAGCAATTAAGTTCTTGTTTTTTCAATGCACTCCATACGCGTTCGCTTGCAATATCAGTTAGCGCAGTGTTCTGCATAACGTTTATTATTTATTTATTTTTTATGTAAATGCACTGTATGCCCGGATTGCTGGTACAAGCAGGTGGTTAAGGAAGGTTAAAGTGTGGGGCACCTGTGAGCAAAAGTCTATGAGCCACAGGCTCGCCGAAAAAAAACTGAATTTGTTCGTAATTAGCATGCATAAGCTGAAATTTACGACTAGACTGGAAAGTTCGCAATGCCAAGTTTGGACTGGAGTCCTCAATTTCAAGTTGCATTCACATGCAGTTGAAAAATCGGCTTTATCGCGCCATCCCTTGTTCGTATACTTTTGCTCACGCGTGTACCTTTGGTTAATACTTGGCCTTCAGCGGCTTTCCCAAGTTTAACTTGAAAAGTATTTTGCGTCTATGCCTGTACCCATATTAACATATTGTCGCGGTTCACTGAGAATGCCGCGCCACCATGAAACTCGCGCGGATTCGAAAATGTTGAACCGTCGCCTGTGTCGGGCTTGCCAATCCCATTTTTTGAGAACAGGTTGTCGTTGACAGGACTGGTCCTTGCAGGATATCGAATTATCGACTCAGAACTTCCATTCCGCGGCTTGCACCGTTAAAAAAAAACCTGGAGAGTAGTGCTAAGAGGCTTCAATACATTTGATTTACAGAAACTGCTGGATGGATTTTAAGAATGCTAACGCAGTTTCACACTTATCGCAGGAGATACGGCTGCGAAGATTCGGCTGGTGGATTACGACGTTCAAGAGACGATTATCCACGCAAAGGGCGGTGGACCATATATTGCCTGTCTGTGGCACATGACCCCGTGAACGCCCTGAAAGTGTAAAGTGTTTGAACGTACTATATGTTTCACCATCCATAATTAGCGTGTTCATACACTACCATGTTTTCGGGACTATTGTCCACATCCTATGTGCAGTAAGCGATGCTAAATTTAGGCCTAAAATGAAATTTATTCCTTCAGTATTCTGAACATGCTGTTTAGTCCGCAGCGAGAAATTTCAGCTGGCCATAGCAGTAAATGAATGTACGTTAATTGTTCCTGAAAATACCTTCAAACGCAAGATCGGTGAAAAGCTGTATCGAAAGATTTCATAGGCCTCTAAACTCTAGAAGGCTGGTACGGACAATTAGACACAAATATAGGCATTAAAAAGCTGAAAAAGCTTTGAAGCTTGTACAATACAAAGGGAAGCTTATATTAGGGAATAATAACATTTCTTACACGAAATAATGTTTATATCACTCACACTGGAACCAATAAAACACTAATAGCATGCAAACAGCGCAGTCAATACACAGTTCAGGAAAGCCATTTCTAATACCAAACTATTATTCATAAATATAATCATAATAAACCTTACACAACGTACATAACAGAACCTAGGTAAAATATAATGGAACATACAACACAAAATCAACAATTATCACGGAAAGAGCATTATGCAAGCAATATGGCATTTCACAAAAAATCATTTCTACTTATGAAACTGTTATACAAAGAATAGTTTTCCATCTTATACAAGCAATAGCGAAAATTCTGGTATCTTTTTTAACATAACTATAGATTATAATACGAAAACAACATTATTGATTTAAATTAACTAGCGAAACATAATTGCAATTATACCAAGTGGGTTTTCAATTCAAGGAAAGTGGACTTATCTTTATTGTCGTAATTGTTTATTATGGCGAGGAGATTAGGTTGAAGAGGGTGTAATTTATGATAATTTCTGAATCGTGGCAAAATCTAGGGCAAGTAACTTTGAGTATGCATGTCTGCTTCATCAGAGATATAATTAAACAACGCAGTTTTCTGCACTGCAGACTGTGTCAGAGAATGCCTAAAGTATTGCTTACGCATCACTTGCAGACATGGTACCACCGCATTTTGCATTCCAATATACGAGAAAGCGTAATTCCGTTACCAGGAAACTCAAACGCAAACCCATTTTCGAGGTGCTGTGGTGATACTGTTCGTTGGACAGTGTTTTCCGTAACGTTGATTACGATCGCAGCAAGCGCTGTGCGACAGACGCAACGGGCAGAGCACACTCGCGTCAAGGACAGATACATTCTGTGCACACGTTCGTAAAGCAGGGACGCGCGTCGGCGGAAATTCAGCACACGTCCTCATAGTTGCAGGCCCTCCGCCTGCCGTAAGTGCGTTATTGGGGTAATTTATTTTCTCGAAGTAAACTGTGTCACAAAATTCGTAAACTACGACTTGCACACATCCTACAGACATGATGGCATCGGACTGCAATTCGAATATACGAGAAAACATAAATATGTTACGCGGAAACTAAAACACGCAATCCCTTTTCCAGGTACGGGTTTTTGGTAAACAGGCCGCAAAAGATTGCAACCAAACTACAGGTTAACAGTTTCGCTGTAAAACTCATTGGCGCGACCAGGAGGCATGACGAGAGACGAATTACTAAGCTGAAGGGACGGCGGTAATACGAGGCGATAGTGTAGGTACACCTAGAACTGAAACTAGGCTGTTCTCTGTCTCGATTGCTGTTAGCGCTTTATGTTCAATACATAAAAATATGAGTGCAAAATAGTGAATTAGGTTTTTATCTCTCTTATATCTGTGATGTCCCATGGTTCATGGGCTGACAGTTGCAGATGACGTAGCGCTACTTGAGGCTAACTGCAAGGGACTGATAGGCACTTTCCAATGTGATAGCGAATAAAGCGACATATCTAGGGCCTTTTTCAGCACATCGAAATCAGGGATTATGATCTTGAGTGAACAGAGAAGAAATGGAGTGGTATCAGTTCAGCAGGAAGTCGTGCCCACAGTGAATCTATATACCTGAGTGTCTAGAAAAAACTAAAGAAATGCCTACTTAAGCGTCCAACAAAATAATCTAAGAATGAAGGGGAAGTGTAATGCAGAAATAATTAAATAGAAGTGCTTCAGGGCTACAATAAATGTCAGCTGGTGCAAGGAATCCTGCAAATGCAATTCGGGGCTCTCAATTAGACATCGTGTAGGGGTTTAAACTGAACAAAAAGTCGGAAGGCCGGTTGTTCTTATTAGGCGCACGGTAAAAAGAAAAGATGAGGCAGTGCAGGCGACGTGTCTTCGTTGCAGTCATCCAGCTCAAGAGCTCAAAACTAGTTTTGAATAAACAGGAATGAACATGGATGAAAACGAACGGCCAGCTAAAGTGCACAATTTAGTTTACCTAATAAGCGTGGACACATATTGTAGGAAGAAATCAAGGAATATTGCCAAACAGGTACAGGTATTTGCAAATTATAAATAGGCATCACGGAGTCATGAAAAAGATAGTTATATGAGAAGAGACTGTCAATTGAATGCAAGAAAAGAGGAAAAGGAAACCGTGGAGATTTCCAAAAACAAAAAGGCAGAAATCAGAAGGGAAAAACTGTATGAGAACGCGAGGCGGACTGCCTTACTATTTGAGGTCTGCGCTGGCTGCCTGACGACCAATAAATAGTGCTGCGAATTCGCGCTGACTGGATGAGGCATAAGTGTGTGCTGCAAAAAAAAGAAAGGCGAGGGAACGGCTCGGTCAATCGTACTCGAATGCCAAGATATTGTCAGAGCCTAGATTGACGACGACGACGATGATATTGGTGATCGTTCTTCTACGCACGTTGGCTGGACCATTAAACCCCATCTGTAAAAGTATCTACGTTGCTCCCTTCCCGTAATATCATTGGTGGCGGTGCGGGTTATCGATCTCCGTAATCACCCAACAATATTCACCCATCAATGCTCGTAGGGGAATTGCACCTTTCAGTAGACTTCGCAATCAAAAAATATGGACGGAATAACTGGTTAGCAATTAAGATAAATAAGAGACGTAGTCTTTTAAGTTGGTCAGTCTATGCCTAATGGCTTTCTAGCAATTGAGCGTTAACGCTTAACCATGCGAAAACAGTGACAACAAGCTGTTTCCTATGTGATGAACATTACGGTGTCACGCTTGCTAGCGTAGAGGTAAACATAAAGATAAGAACAATCTACGGATGCTTGTTTGCCTTTATGCAGCACGGTGTGGCCGAATCAGGGTTTTCGCGGTGATGTCCACCCAGAAAGGGCATGCGTTACCCAGTGTGCTGCAGACGGTCACGGAATTCCCGATAGCGAATCTAACTCGCAATCAGGCTCAATAGTTGACTAAAATAGATGTGCTTCTTTCCAAATAACATATTTGTCTGATTTTAAATGATTCAGATGTATTGTTTCAAAAGAAATCCCTCCAGAATCTCCTAGAAAATTTCATTCTAAACAACTATATTGACATTGTGCTTCACTCAATGAAGCATTATCAAGATGCCTATTTGAGAAATTTCCATGCGTAGTAATATTTCTCGTGATCGCTGTGGTAGGCGGGAATTGTCACTGAATAATTTGCAAGACTTTTTGTCAACTGTAGCTCCTGCGAAATGAACTAGAAGCAAAAATAATTCCACGATTCTGCAATGAACGGCCGTTGGCTTGGAACACAATTGTACTCAAGGCGAATTATCAAATATAAATTAGTTTTACTTCGGCCGTAAAAGGTTCAATATACTTTAAGGATTTTGCTTATATTTCCAGTCTCAAAACTTCGTATCTTTACTGTGCCGATGACTCGAAACGTAGCTTTAGTAAACATGTCGAATGTTCTCGATTACTCCATTGAAATATTTAAAAATCAAACCCCTATGCATACTTTCAAACGGTACTAAAGCATTGGAGTGTCTATAACCTTGAAAAAAATTCAGTTTGGTAAATTACTGATTATTATTAGCTATTGCTTTTTGAGGCGATCTTTACTAGACCTTTTGTGATTATGTCCATTGTCTTATCAGTCAATTTAATTGTGTTCGCAGGAGTGAAATTAAAGGGGTGGCAGAGCTGCTGTGGATTGCTGCAACTGCTCACTTGAGTTGAATTTATAATCAAATCGCCAACAACAACCAAAATCCGGCAGCTCACGCGTAATTAAGGCCTTTTTCTTTACCGATTCGCAGCTGCTATAGGCCTCGTAGACTCGGCGAATCTCTTTACGACTGCACCTGATTCTCGGGAGGACGGATGCTGTGCCATGCAACGAGGCCTAAAGAGGGCACAGAGAGGAAGTGGCGACCATGTTGTCTACTCATAACGAGTTCACCTGGCGTTCTCATAGAGAACAATAAAATGACCAAAAAAACGTTAAAAGTTCACGCTCTTTCATTATGGTTTCAAAAATCTTTTGCAAGAGACATGGCAACAACAAGGCAACCCAAGCAAATAAAACAATGACGTGCTCTTATTTCACGCGGTACTGCACTTGTATACATTAGCAGAACTCAACTTGTCTGTGTATGCGTGGTTTTACTCTGATATGATATAGTTTGAGTTTATCTGGCATGACTATTTGTCACGCTGTGCGTCGGAAGGGCCATAATATTAGCAGCGTCTTCTCCTAGCAGATAGCACTCACACACATCACTGTCATCTTGTGTGTGTTTATGTGGGGGGGGGGGGGGTACTGAAATGTATTTTAATCCATCCACGTTTTTCGTGGTGTGTGGCTGCGGAATGACTAAAAAGACAAAGAGGAGTATCTCATGATTCCGCGTACCAGAGTCACCACCGGGATAAACGTGAAAGCGCTTTTCTCATAGGTCCAATAAAATGCGGGGCGGTGTTGAAATTACATGTAACTTAGATACCATCTTAAGATACTCTTTGGATATGTTGCATCTGTATCATGCTATCCTCATCAAGTCAGGCCAGCTGAATGTCGTGCATGTGAAATACGCGATACGCGTGTCGTTATATCTGCGAACCCATTCATACTACCTGAAAGCAAGAAAACCACGGCTATTTAAATTTATTTTAATAGGCGCCAACTTCATGTTCCCTCTTACTTTTAATAAACCACACATGAGCACAAAATGTAAATAATGGACAATACACTGATGTATAGAAGCTAGTCTTTCTAACGTTTAATGACAGTGAAACCTATATAGAGAAACTAGCTGCTGCGCTAAGATAGTATTTCAAAAATGAGGAGAGGGTTGTGACGAAAATAAAGGCTATCGCCATTCGCTAGAGGAGTATTTTGACACCATAAGGTAGGGACACCATAAGGTAGGGAGCGATCGTCACTACCACCTGCCCTCTTTGATGCATCTCTGTATGCCAACTGGACTCCGCCGAAAAGAGGCCACTATGCTTTATCGCTTATGGCTAGGGGTGGCATTCACGAAATCTTATTCATTCCTCATTGGAATGGCCGACAACCCTTTTTGCAATGCCTGTCTTTGCGAGGAGACGCTAGAACATATTCTATGCGACTGTCCTGAATATAATGTTCCGAGACAGTCCCTGGCGTCCGTTCTAGCACACCTGGACAATCGACCACTGTCAATTGAAACCGTTCTCGCGTGTCGTCGACAGAAGACATCGCAGCTGAAAGCAACGAAGGGACTGCTTAGGTTTTTAAAGGAAACGGGCTTGGACAAGCGGCTATGACAGTGATGTCACGTACCACGCAAGAGTGACTGACTGTGACTGACGATGTGTGTGCTGTGTACGTTATGTGCTCTCTCTCTCCTCCCATCTTTCATTCCCCCTCACCCCGCTCCCATGTGTAGGGTAGCAAACCGGTTGTCCTTAACTGGTTAACCTCCCTGCCTTTCCTTCTCCACTCTTTCCTTCCTTCCTTCCTTCACATATTTCGTGTTCTTTGTTCATAGCCTCTGAGCAAGAAACCTAGGAATTCGAGAAATTTTTTTAAATTTTGCCACCCAAGCTTTGCAACAGCGACGCACATCTTTGTGCAATAAATGCCCCTGTATTGATGAATAAGAAATATAAACTAAATAACAGTTTCTTTTGCATTAGAGGGCATGGTGTACTTGCAGACTGCAACGTACTCTTGGGCTACAAATGTGTCTGGAATTTGCTTGAAATACATTGCAGGAAGCAGCAATGCTATGGAGATGCGTATATATGTACTTCAAGTTCAGTTTAGGAACGCAGCTCCAATCACTACTAAATACCGGCACATGTACGCGCGACAGAATTACAAGTCGCGGAAAGCGAACAGGAACAGCAATCATGGGGTCACAGCTGTCGCAGATAGTCTACAATAAGTGCAGCCTACGCAGATATCAATAAGATTTCCACGAGCGTGATAAAAAAAATTACTCCATCTCCCGCTAAAGGGAACCATGTGTGGATGCCAAACAGCGGGGAGATGGTTAGCTTGAGCGGGAGATGGTTTCGCGGCTGCGGCAAGAGAGCTCATCGCGGCGCTGCACAGGAGAGAGAATGAGGCGCGCGTGCTCTGTCATTTTCATACCACGGAACTACCGTGGCGCCCCCAGCGGAGTATGCAGCTGTCGCACCACTTGTCGAGCACGCCGCTCCGGATTCCTAGAGGAGAGAAAGGGGGACTGTAGGACAGGAGAGAGAGGGGGAGGGGACGCGCATGCGCTGTGGGGGTGTGGCACGCGGGCGCCGCTCCGTAGAGTATTACTAGAGGAGAGAAAGGGGGAGCGTAGGAGAGGAGAGAGAGGGGGAGGGGACGCGCATGCGTTGTGGGGGTGTGGGACGCGGGAGGACAGAGCCGCCGGAAAGAAATGCTTCGCATTTAAAAGCCACCCATTTCCAGGCATTAGCAGGTCGGAGCACTATGTATGGTTAGAATTTCACTATTTGGAATAAACCGGATATCGTGAGTCAGAGCACCACGTTTGCCATAAAGATTACACAGCAATGCTAGATGCCCTCAAGTGACATCAAAGTCAGCTTTCGTGCTACGGTCTATATATTATCTCTGCCACTCCTGCCGGCTTTCCCTATTCTGGGCCTGCGGTTCATTCAATTTCAAGAGAAACCTCTTGACATGGTTAATTTGCACATGAGATATGTTTCAAACATGACAGGACGACGCAGTATTCAGAACGACAGAACGCGCGTGCCTTCTTCTTGTACTGCTATTTTCCTAAAAACAACAGTGTCTGTATTTTTACTGGTACTGACGGGCTTTAACTTTCGCGGCCTAGGTAGAGGCACCCCAAATAAGTACTGAGCTCTCTTTTTTGCCTTCTTATTCGTTATACGAGGTTATTAGTATACTTTCCAGGGGTACTCACTGAACTACATAAGACACCTTGTTTACATTCGTTTATAATTAGAGGCGGATTATTGGTAATATGTAAGCGGAAAGCAAAGTGTGCGGATTACATATGCACACTATAAATTACATATGCAAGCGATACGGATTCTAATGCGCGTGTTTTACGGAGAACGCAGAACTTACGCGGCAGCCATTAGTCAACTGTCAAATTCAACCAGGATAATGTTTAGTAAAACGAGAGGGGGGGGGGGGGGGGGTCACTGTGGCCAATGGTAAAGCGAAATGAAATGTGCGTAGATGAATAATTGCCTTCGTAGAAAAATCACACATGGGCATGGCACACGCAGCACAGTCGCAGCGTAAGCTGAAGGAGCGCCTTCACAGGAGCTCCATTTTCGGCAGCATGCACTAAAGTGTTCGTACCCTGCAACGAGGCGCCATCACGTGTCATCATCATAACTTGTACTGAAGAGTAAACACAGGTACCGAGACTACACGGCGCACATGTCACATCCCTTGACCCGTGACTCGATACGATGCTGTTGATGATGACGATCATTTGTTTGCATCCCCTTTGAAACGAGGCAGTGACAAATAGTCACATACACTCTAAAGAAAAGTTTACACCCTTTGGGTCGTATCTCGTCCCCAAACAATAATCTTCATCTGCCTTACTTGCGTTTCCGTTCTTGAAAACTCAGCGCTCGCTATTTTTCTGTCCAGAATGCTCTGTCACGCTCATAACTCTCAAGCCTTTCGTGACTAGGAAGTACCGGACGCGCAGCGGCAAAGGAAGGAAATGCGGACAAGACAAGTGACGATTATTGTTTGGGGACAAGATACGACCTAAAGGGTGTAAACGTTTTTTAGAGTGTAGCCTGTTCGAGTTAACCAAGTCCAGCTACATCCAACATGCAACTACTACACGCAACTGCTACACGCAACGGCTTCATGTCGCGAAACTTGGTAAATACAATGCCACTGCAATGCAAAATTTGAACATGTCGATACTACGCGGTACATGTCTCAAGTTGTGGGAAGTGGCATGATATGATGCTGATGAAAATGATGACGATTATGGTTTATTGACATTGTCTTCGAAACGGGGTGGTGACAAATAGTCACCTAGCCGGCTTGAGTTAGAAGGTTGAAGGTTTGGCTAGTTGGTTTTCCATGAGGCTATGTGGGGTATCGTGAAGCAGGACACCGAGATACGAGATAGTTGTCCTCGTTTCTCTGTGTCCCTCGTCCTGCTTCGCGCTACACCACATAGCTTGAGTTAACCAGGTCCGGCTACATGCCGCATGCAACTGCTATATGTCGGGGCACCTGGTGGAATGTGACGGATCGCGGATTGAAAGTTTGAGCGTATCGACACTACGCGTCGCGCATCTCACATTGCGTGACAAGTGGAACGGCATGATGTTACTGATGATGATGACGATTTATTGGCACCCCCTTTCAAACGCAGCGGTGACAGTCACCTAGCCAGGTTAATTAAATAAGGTATAGTGTACCTGGTTTTAGTTCGAGCATTTTTGTATGCATCTGTCACGAGCGGTAGTAGAAGAAGAAAAAGAAGAGAGAGAAGGAAGAGGAAGAAGGCTGACTCGGCCTGGAAGAAGCGAGGTGGGAAATGCGAGAAGACCGCTAGAATAAAAGAATGAAGAAGTCCGCTAGGAGACTGGGCGAAGAGAACAGCAACAAGGCGGTGGACGAATGGCGTCAAGATCGAAGAGTTGAGTAGGAGGAGGACACCAGTGGCCCTGCACCAGTAGGGCTTGATCCTCCGCGACCCGCGTCCGTGCACCATGGTCTCCAGGAAAGGCTTGGTCCGAGGACAACGGCCCCCGTCCTATGCTACGGGGACAAACTCGCCCTCACCGACGACATCGCTCGACAAGCCAGGCCGATTCTAGGGAGACAACCCTCATCAGAGAAGCCAGCATTCCACCGGGCCATGCGCAAGAAGCACATCAAAGCAGACATGTAAGCGCCACATCGCACGTGACTTATTAGGATGTTTCAAGAAGTAGATATCGAAATCAGTGTAACGATTCTTGTGGTTGTGTATAGATTTGACGTGGACTTACCACTGTGGTACATCATAAATGTGTTTTGTGTGTCTTTGTCCTGATTCATGTCTCGTGTACCAGTAACCGTGACAGCATCTCCTTAATACTCTTTGGTTCCCCAAACCTTCTCTATCTACCTTGTAGCGCTTTGTATAAACTGCTACATAGCGTACCACCTGGTGTAATAATAAGTAGCTGCAATGCAAAATGTGCACGTGTCGACGCTACGCGGCACGCATGTCCAATCGCGCGCTGCATCACGTGCTAGGTCGCCTGTATGGGACATTTTATTTCGATAGCAATTATATGGATGCTCCAAGCGCATTTCTACCGTCGTCGTCATCGTTAACGTGGTCGCGGACGTCGCTGTGAAGTTCAGGATAAAGTACAAAGAGGGTAACATCGTCGCCGCGCACCGTACGCTGTATTTCGAGCGAAAGATTGCGAGGGTCAGCCGACGATTGCGGCTGAATCTTGCGCGCGACAGGGAGGAAGGCGGGGAGGAAGCGCACTTCGTCCCCGCGCGGGCCTCATCTTCAAAGTGATCTGCGGTGTGGAGAAAGCTCAACTAGTATCGGCAGCGTCGTACGCGCTGTGCTTTCGATGTTTAGTTCGCGTTGAAGCGAGAGCCGGCACGTAGGTGAATTCGCTCGCTGTTGTAGCCGCACCTCCTCACTCCTCATCGCCCGCCTCCCCATCCCATTGGGAAGCCGCTCTTTCCAGCACAGCCTTCGACGACCAGCGATACCTGATCGATGAGGCCAGCCGGATAGCAGCAGCAAATGGGGCCCTGGACTGAGGGCTCCACCCTCTGGGACTCCGTTACAAAGCACCAAATAAAGTTTTCTGCTGCTACTACTACTACTCCTCAGGCCAGTGTTTTGACAGCGAGTTTCCGCGGTCATCGAGCGAGATGTGCTCAAGTTTACCTGTGCATGCGTTCCACCATGCTTGTTAATTTAATTTGTAAGCGAATGTTTACAAGTTTACACGGCCGACAAAACTATCATCCTTTGTTCGACAGTTGTCTACTAAATTGCTATCGCAATCAATGGTTCGCCTTTCGGTCGAAACTGTGAAATTTTTCCTGCTATAAGCTAGCAAGCGCTGGTTTGGTTCAGGGTGAAGCAGTAGAAGGCTTTGCGTAGAAGGCTCTGGTTAGAAGAAGCAGCCGCTTCGAACAGCCGTGTTCAGAATGTGCACTACTGGAAACACCGCATCAGCCCTAGGCTGAGGATCTCTTGCAACGTCTACCGTTACCGGCAATTGCAAGATCGTTCTTCCTTCTCTGCCATTGGAATACACCATTCTCAACTACGTGTTCCTACACGTGGACCTCGCGGTCGGCCATACCACGCTGCGGTTTTCTGTGATGCTCTGCTCTCTGTGTCGACACCGAGGACATTCTCGAATCCTGCCAGTATCAGAAGAGCCATTTGTGGCTCATCACTTGTGCCAGCAGCCTTTCCAAGCAGAAGCTCGTCGATAAAGGCAAGCTTCTAGTCAAACGACTGAAGTGCCCTGTCATCGACTCAGAAAGCCGAAACATAAAAATGAAGCTTCTTTGACTTCCTTCTTCCTAGAACAGCATCCTATTGTTTAAGCATTCGTACCGTAGGGCTTGGTGGAGTCCATCAGGAGAGAAATGCGGCGTGGTAAGGGCATGGAGAGGTGGCATGCTGACGAATCCCGATGTCGAGTTCAAGCTTAAAGAATGCATCTCTACCAGTTCCTTTCCTCATCTTCTGATGACCTTGGGATATCAATGCCTAATTTTGATTCCTCGACGACCTCCCTTCTGTCTTCGGTGCAACAGCGTACGGCACATAAGAAGACAGTGCAAAACACCACAATGCGCGAAGTGCCACCGTTATGGTCATAACGCAGAGCACGCGGTGGCACGTATGCTGACAATTCTTCGCGGTTGTCAATCAGTGGACGATGCACCATCGTTAGCAACCTCATCAATGTAAGGTCGTAGATGCCTATAGAGAAATGTCTGCTGAAGACCACCGGGCGGAGGAGTGGCTAGTATCGCCAGCTGCGGACACAGCTGCAGCGAAGTGCAATTGAAGAACATAGAGTGACCAACCGGGCATAATCGCAACGTGGGCATAATCACCACCATTTCGGGGCCAGCTTCATCCTGCGGAGGATACTGAAATGTCTGAGGTGTTCAAGAAGCGTCCAGCGCCGATAGATAACTTATAATGCCCAAGAAGAGATCCCAAAGTCATCGCGGCGAAGGCGAAGAAACCCCTTCATGGAGCCCTTGTGAGTGGACACCACTGCAGTTCAAGTACTTCCTGCAGCTGCGACTCCTCAAAGGGGCGGGATAGGCAAGAAAGAAGTAGCAGCGCTACGTGTAGGTGCTGCACCTCAGTAGTGAAGTGATGCCGGGCGCCCTTCCCTTCACGTTTGCAACACTGAATGTCCGTAGCTTACTTCGTAAGCTAAGGACATTCAGCTTACTCAGTAAGCAACCGTAGGGTCAGTTGTTACACTTATTGTGCAGCCGAGCGTTAGATATTATTAGAATCTAGAAGTTAGAATTAAGGAAGGAAAAAGAGCAAGCGCCTAGTCAGCACTTCATTGCCACGAAGCTGCACAGTGGTGCACCGTTTTAGTTTTTATTAGTTATTGCAGTTAGCCCAAATTAGGTCGTAGGCTTGGTTTCAGTGGTGAAATAAATTTTATCTGTAATGTGAAATGACCCATTGAGCGAAATGCAGCTCAACTAACGCGAAACGTGGGGAGTTGCGAAGCATGCAGTGATGCACCGCTAATGGGCTCATGCTGCCTTAAGCAATGGCTCATAACCCCGTAAACGCGGCTTCGCCATTACGACCACAGAAGGGAAGTGAAATTCTACGCTGAAATGATGAGCGGCAGCGCAGCCAGCTGTGGAAGACGAGGACTAACGTGGGAGCACTAGCAGGAGCGCGTGTCGAGCGCGAGCACGAACCGGTTGTTTTACCGTGACTGCGACGGCCGCAGGAGACGCCGACAGCCCGAGCGCATAAGGTGCTTCACACCTAAAATTGAATTTGATGGCAACACAGTGGCTGCTGTAGCTCTATTTCTTTCGGAGTATCAAGTATGTGTCAGCACGGGATTGGTGTCTCTGCAGGATGTGTGCTTTTTGCGGGGAAAGCCCGGCAATGCAACGTGTTAGGACGGTGCACTGATAGGGAAGGGTGCCCTATATGGTGTGATGTCAGTATGGAAAGTTCCGTTTGGATGTTTCTTTGCGTGTATATGCTAAGTAGGGCAGGAGACTGGGAGGTCTACTTTCTCTCATTGACCCAGCCCTTACGCACTGACCGTGTATTGGTTATCTTCATCATCATCATCAGCCTATATTTATGTCCACTGCAGGGCGAAGGCTTCTCCCTGTGATCTTCAATTACCCCTGCCTTGCGCTAGCTGATTCCAACTTGTGCCTGCAAATTTCCTAACTTCATCACCCCACCTAGTTTTCTGCCGTCCTCGACTGCGCTTCCTTTCTCTTGTTATACATTCCGTTACTCTAATAATCCACGGGTAATCTATCCTACGCAATACATGGCCTGCCGAGCTCCATTTTTCCGCTTAATGTCAACTAGAATATCGGATATCTCCGTTTGTTCTCTGATCCACACCACTCTCTTCCTGTCTCTTAACGTTAGGCCTAACAGTTTTCGTTCCATCGCTCCTTGTGCGGTCCTTAACTTGTTCTCGAGCTTCTTTTCTGCCCCATATGTTAGCACCGGTAGAATGCAATGCTTGTGTACTTTTCTTTTCTACGACAGTGGTAAGGTCCCAGTCAGGATTTGGCAATGCCTGCCGTATGAACTCCAACCGAATTTTATATTTCTGTAAATTTTTTTCTCATGATCAGAGTCCACTATGAGTAATAGACCTAGATAATGGTACTCCTTTACAGACTCTAGAGGCTGACTGGCGATCCGGAAACTCTTGTTTCCTTGCCAGGCTACTGAACATTAGCTTTGTCTTCTGCATATTAATCTTCAACCCCACTCTTACACTTTCTCGCTTAAGGCCCTCATTCATTAAGGCTTAAGGCCCTCATCGCCGTCGCCGTCGTCGTTGCCGTCGCCGTCAGGTTGCGTATGACGACAACGGCGATGAAATCGTCGCCGCGCTCCGGACGCTGTATGTGCGAGTGAAAGGACACGAGGGAGGCGCGCTTTCACGGGGAGCGAACAGACGTCGGAGAGCAAACGCGCGTTCTGCACCGTGCTCCCTGAAGGGTTGCAGAATCAAGCGTCTCTTTCGTCCTCTACAATCACCATATATACAGAGCAAACGCGACTTCTACCGTCGCGCGAAAGGCCGTGGGGGGACGGGAGGAAGGGAGGGGAGGCGATGTTTAGCTGCGGCACCAAATGCGTATTTATATAAAAACGCTGCGAGGCGAGAAGGTGGGTAGGATTTCCGACGCTGCTTGATGAGTGTCCCATTCTGATATTGTCGAAAACATCCGAGCCGCCCCCAGAGGCACCAGCAACAGTCACCAACGCCGGGCGCGTTCGGTGCGAACGCGGGCAAAACGCCGACGGCATCGACAACAGTTGTGCGCGTTGCTGGTGCTGCTGCATGTCCAAGTTTATACAGCTGATAAAACTAATATTCTTACTCCGTATAGGATTTCCGACGCTGCTTGACGAGGGTCCCATTCTGATATCGTCGAAAACATCCGAGCCGCCTCCAGAGGCAACGGCAACAGTCACCAACGGCGCGCGCGTTCGGTGCGAACGCGGGCAAAACGCCGACGGCGTGACAACAGTTCTGCGCGTTGCTGGTGCTGCTGCATGTCCAAGTTTATACAGCTGATAAAACTAATATTCTTACTCCGTATAGCTCTCTACTAATTTGCTATCGCAATTGACGCTTCGCCTTTCGGGTGAAGCTTGCGACTAATTTTTGTCAGATCCCTTCGACCTTAAACTTTTTTGATCGATAGTACATCTCATGCAAGGCTTCATCGGATTTATGGATCATTGCCTATCCTCCCTAGACTATACGGCTACAATGTGCACCCTGTGTTCATCAGTGATGATTGTTTGGTGTCTTTTTGAATTTCAAGGTGCACGGATAAGCTGAAATTCATGGACAATTAAAAATATGTTACTCCCACATAAGCCTTTTGTCAAGCGCGGCACTGAACTCCATCAGATGCACATGATATCTTGTCCAGGTTGATGCTATTCATGGCTTTGCAATTTTACTTTTCACTAGTTTAGTGCGTGCTGAGCAGTGCTTCAGGAATTATTTCTAGGCGTTTCTTCTTTCAGAGTCATACAGTTTATCGTCTGCGGTCAGAGTTCGCGCAAATCTTCTTATTTACAGGAGAATGTTTGCAGATGCTGTTAAAGTTGAAATAAGTTGAAATAGAAAAGTTGAAAATGTGACATGTGAGCACTCAGTCTGACACTATGGCTACTTCAGGTAAAATTAAGACAGTGGTGCAGTGTGTTCATGGCTTCTCCTATTTTTTCAAGAATGTCGTGCAAGGTACAGAAAGGGCACAGAATGTTCGCAGCATGGAGTGACTTGAGTCGCACTTTGCAGAAGTTGAGAAGGACATTGAGACGGAACACACTTCACAAAGACATCGCACAACGAGGATTACCACCAAATTTGTTACATGCACATGCTCCGCCATCTATGAGATCCCTTTTTCGTGCAGGTGCACCTACATCAGGCAAACTAGGAGGTGCTTTGATAAGTGCCTTAGCAAACAACAGTACAAAACTAAAGCAGCAGTGTGCGCGCAGTTTTTGTTCCATGAAGTAGCATGTCAACTATAAAAGTGGACAGCAACCCAAATAAACTCGTCATTTGATAGTCAGCACCATTTCCTTGTTGCATCTTTTTCAGTCCCTGTTTAATGCACTGTTCATTATAAACCAGTACTAACTATCAGAGTTTACTATTAATCCGAACCTATTTGTGTATTCTGCTGTCTTCAGTAATACAATTCTTTGGGTTGTTCACCCACTCTCCTCTTTAATTTATGCCTTGACCGCACAAATAACTTAAATAAGTTTACAATATTAGCTTGTGTGTAAAAACGAGTATGGAATTGCAAGGACCACCAGCATTAAAATTTTGCGCGTCAAACTTCTTGCCTTATTTGTTAACTTTTCGCTCCGTATTATGTTCTGAGCGGTGTACTTCTCAAGAGCAGCAGGACTAATTAAATGATCATTTATTGTGACCAGTTAAGAATGCAAAACTGAAGTGGGGCATGACGTCACACGTATAGCAAAAATCAGACGATGTAAAAGCGCCTACAATTCTTCCTTCCCGTAACATCATTGGTGGCGGTGCGAGCTATCGTTCGCCGTAATCGCCCAAAAATATTCACCCATCAAAGACCACAGGGGAATTGCACCTTTCAGTTGCCTTCGGAATAAAAAAAAAGATGGACGGAATAACTGGTTAGCAGTGAAGATAAGTAAGAGATGAAGTCTTTTAGGTTGGTCAGACAATGCCAAAGGGCTTTCTAGCAATTGATCGTTAACACTAAACCATGCGCGAAAACAGTGACAGCAAACTGTTGCCTGTGTGATGAACAGGGCGGTGTCACGCTTGCTAGCGTAGAGGTAAACATAAAGATATGAACAATCTACGAATGCATGTTTGCCTTTGTGCAGCAAGACGGGGCAGAATGAGAAAGTTTTCGCGGTGATGTCCACCCAGAAGGGGCATGCGTTACCCAGCGTGCTGCAGATGGTCACCGAACTCCTGGGAGGGAATATATCTTGCAATCAGACTAAATACCTGACTACAAATTGGTGGGTTTCTTTGCGAATAACATATTTATTCGATTTATTGTGATCATTTATTGTGACCAGTTGAAATGCATAACTGAAGTGTAGCATGGCTTCACTTGTGGAACAAAAATCGGATGTGATGAATTCGTTGTATCAAAGCCTACTGAAGCATAAGCACAGGCAGGGCAGTGCACAAAGGAGACAATCAAAGAAGTGAATGAAAAAACATGAAGGGGACTATCCTGTTTTACATAACCCTTCCATGGCCACGGATTTTCCATGCGGCTATGTATACCTGTTAAATAAACCAACTACCTCAAACTACAGGTTCTTTTCTACTGAAGTGGCAAAAGCACCACAACACAAAACAAATTATGGCGACGGAATCAGGCCACCCCCTTAAAACAGGTATATTTGTTACTGTACCGACACATACAGTGCCCGAAGCCACGTCATAACTGCTGTGAAAAGATGGTTGTGCACTGGCGAACCAGTTCTTAGGTTGTACTGTGCACTTTATTTACTTGGACAAGCAAAAAACATGATCCTCGAATGACATTTATCACGGAACAAGGAATGCCTCCCTCGCATTCTCTTTGTACTGTCTTAAGTGCTCAGAGCAGTTTGTTTTGGTAGCATGGTCACTTCATTATCTAAGTGTACACAGCACAGCGCTGACCGATTTGCATATTTCTGGTGCATGTTGGTTTGTGACGTTATTGTTGTATGACAATCATGTATGACAATCACGATGAATTTTGGTGATGCAAATGGCACCATACATCCTATTTGAAACCTTGCTGCCCTTTGTGCGGATGTTAACTAATCTTGCTTTGTCACACTAGAAAATTTAATTGTTCAGGTACCGAGAAAGTGGAGTTTCATTCCATAGCTACTGGTATTTTGCACATGTTAATAACGTTTATGTCTCGGCTATTTCTACTATAACTAAGGTCACAATGGGGAAGGTTTCACACACAGCACTGACTTTCAACTGGTGTATTTGACACCTCCTTTTTTTGAACAAGAGCATAAAGCAGGCATTCCGGTTTAATCCATCAGCTCGTTTACTCTTCTTTTGTGGGATACTAATATCACAAGTTGGAAGCTTTGCACATCCTCAAGGAATCAGGAAGTACTCAGTAGGAGTACAGCTTTCTCAGAATCAGTTCTTGCGGTGGTAATAAAGATTTCTGAAATGCTCAACAACTACGTTTTCGGTTGGATAATGGAAAGCTAAAGGTCACAAATCTATGACTGATGCTGACAGCCATGCTAGTTAGAGTGCATAAGACTTAAGGCCAAGATATAGTTCAGCGTTCTCGGCGCGCCAGGCCGAGGCAGGCGAAGTCGGAAATGCTACGTCAGCCACGCCAGCATGTGGAAGAAATTTTCCTTCTCTACAGTTCAGCGCGCACACCGCGTGAGGCTAGCGCCATCTCTGTGTGTGGGAGCGCAACTTCAGGGCCGCGCGAACAGCTATTTCCATGGCGCATGTGCATTCTCGCTTTCTGAAAACATGTGCCCGCGATGTCCGAGTTGCGCGCGCTTTTTCTTTTTGACAAGACACTTTATTTCAGACAACCAACATACATAGTTCCCTAGGGGATCGGTGTAAAGGCACATAAAGTGTGACAGAGCCCCGATCACCCGCTTACACACGCATGAATAACCAGTCATGCATAAAATATTGCTACGAGAGACACATTCTGCCAGGGGCAGACGACAAAGAAGACGGTTCTGTCGGGTGCTGGTGGCTGTCCACCATCTTGGCTACTGTGTCTGTCTAGTGTAAATACAGTGTAAATAGTCCCGCCTTGTGTCGTTTTACGTAACATCTTTGTGGTGGAAGTGCTGGGTAGTTCCCTGTTTCCATCACGGAGCTCCGCAACGGCCGCTTCATCACGCTTCCGACCATGTCAGTCGGTGCAGGCACAACGTCTTCACCCGCTGCCCCTCCCGTGGCTCCCACCTACATCGTTCTGCCTCCTGCTCGTGATCCTGGCGTCTTTTCCGGCCAGGATGGGGTTGACGTCGACAAATGGCTCAACCTTTACGAACGGATCAGCGCCAGCTACAGGTGGGACCCGACCCTTATGCTCGCCAACGTGCTTTTTTACCTCGATGGCCCACCACGGGTGTGGTTCGAGACGCACGAGGCGGACATTACAAGCTGGGACTCTTTCAAAGAGAAGATACGCGACCTTTTCGGTGACAGCACTGGCCGGCAGCATGCTGCGCGGAATGAACTTGCGACTCGTGCACAGACATCCTCCGAGTCGTACGTCTCTTACATCCAGGACGTTATCGCTCTTTGCCGCCAGGTTGACGAGCACATGCCTGAGTCCGAGAGGGTTTCTCATGTGCTCAAAGGTATCGCTGACGATGCCTTTAACCTGCTCGTGTATACCAACGTTGATACCGTCGACACAATCATCAAAGAGTGTCGGCGGTTTGAACATGCCAAGAGCCGCCGTATAACCCAGAGATTCACCCGGCTGCCCAATACGGCTGCAAGTTCATCGTGTGATGCCGTTCGCCTGCCGCCAACCTGTGACCACGTTACGCGTATTGTTCGTCGCGAGCTTGAAGCTGCCTGTCCTGCACCTATTCCACCACCCGTGTTTACATCCCACGCCAGTGACCCAACGGCGCCATCAGTGTCCTTCATTCAAGCTGTAGTAAGGCAGGAGTTTGCCAATCTCGGCCTTCCATCGGCGTGCCCACTGACTCGTCCTGACGCTCAGCCTTATTCCTCTGGACCTGCTCGACGATCCTACACCTCTCCTGTCTCCTTCAGCAACCCTGCGGAATGGAGAACGCCCGACGATCAGCCCATCTGCTTCTCCTGTCATCAAGCCGGGCACATTGCTCGTTATTGCCGTCGCCGTTGGACCTACGCATCTCGCCAGACCTCCATGCACTCTACTCCTTTTAGACGTCCAGCCGCTGGTTCCCCTACTTACTACTCGTCGTCCTCCCACGAGCCTCTTCCCTCTGACGCCACTGCTCCTGTTCGCCGCTTTTCCCGCTCCCCGTCGCCGCAACGCCGCCAATCCCGCTCTCCGCAGCCTCGCCGCTTTTCCTCGCCGTCCTTCTCTGGACGCTCGCCGCCGGAAAACTAGATAGTGCAGCTTATGGAGGTGAAGCTGCAATGCCGTCGTCCCCTGCAAATCCTCTGCTGACTCTCCCCACTCACCATAGCCTTCTAGAAGTCAAAGTCGACAATGTTCCTGTGACCGCCCTCATCGACACTGGTGCACACTTGTCTATTATGAGCGCCCCTTTACGCCGCCGCCTGAAGAAGATTATGACGCCGTCTACGACACAGACAATACGTGTTGCCGATGGTGGTGCTGTTCAAGTGATCGGAATGTGCACCGCCCGTGTTAGCATTGCCGGTCGTCACACTGTCGTACTTTTTGCCGTCCTTGCTCACTGCCCCCATGACCTTATCCTTGGCCTTGACTTTCTTTCGGCACACTCGGCCTTAATTGATTGTTCCTCTGAAACACTCTCTCTCGATCTTCCTCTTGTATCAGATGCCTGCGAAACGACCGTCAGCCGATTAAGCCCCACCGCTTTTGTTCGCCTACCGCCTCGAGCCGTTACGTACGTGTGTTTGTCATCGACCCCACCCGTTCCTGACGGCGACTATATCGTCACTCCGATTACTGACGTACGCCTGACGCGCAATGTTACTGTGCCACATACCATCGCGACATTATCTGATAACTGTGTGTTCCTCCCGCTACTAAACTTTGGTCTGACCCCTCAAGTGTTGCCCCACAAGATGTCACTTGCCCACCTCACCGCTATAACAGACCATGACGTCAAGGTTGTCGCCATAACTGCGCCTGAAGAAGCTGAAGTTTCCCGGTCACCAGTTTCTGACGACAGCATTTTTCGCAAAATGATTGCATCAGACCTTTCGCCTGACCAGGCCGACGCTCTCTGTCGGGTTTTGGCCTCATACAGCGACATTTTTGACATTCGTGATCGACCGCTGGGTCAGACTAAGATTGTCACCCACCGAATCAACACTGGCGACTCTTTGCCCATTCACCGTCGACCTTACCGTGTGTCCGCATCCGAGCGCGATGTTATTCAAAAAGAAGTGGCGAAAATGCTTGCTAAGGACATCATCGAACCATCATCTAGTCCTTGGGCCTCCCCCGTCGTATTAGTAAAGAAGAAAGACGGCTCCTGGCGTTTCTGCATTGATTATCGGCACCTCAACAAAATCACCAAGAAGGATGTGTACCCTCTTCCACGTATCGACGACGCCCTCGACTGCCTCCATGGTGCCACCTTCTTTTCATCCCTCGACCTTCGATCTGGCTACTGGCAAATCGCTGTAGACGACCTGGATCGCGAGAAGACCGCCTTCGTGACCCCTGACGGCCTTTACCAATTCAAGGTCATGCCTTTCGGTCTCTGCAACGCACCAGCCACCTTTGAGAGAATGATGGACACACTGCTTCAAGGATTTAAATGGTCGACGTGTTTATGTTACCTGGACGACGTGATAATTTTCTCTCCCACTTTCGCAACACACCTTGAGCGGCTTTCGACCATTCTAGACATTTTCCGACGAGCTGGCCTCCAGCTCAATTCCTCGAAGTGCCACTTCGCTCTTCGTCAAATTACTGTGCTGGGCCACCTCGTCGACGCTTCCGGTGTCCGACCAGACCCAGCGAAGGTACGCGCTGTCACGAATTTCCCCGTTCCTCGATCTGTTCATGACGTTCGTAGTTTCGTGGGGCTGTGCTCCTACTTTCGCCGTTTCGTGAAAAACTTTGCGGCGCTCGCACGTCCACTCACTGACCTTCTCAAGCAAGACGTCCCGTTTTGTTGGGGTCCCCTACAAGCTAACGCCTTCTCTGAGCTCATCGCCGCCCTAACGACTCCACCTATTCTTGCCCATTTTGACCCAGCTGCTCCCACAGAAGTACGCACAGACGCTAGTGGCCACGGCATCGGTGCAGTTTTAGCCCAAAACCAACGCGGCATTGATCGTGTTATTGCGTACGCAAGTCGTCTCCTTTCGAAATCTGAACGCAATTACTCGATTACGGAACGGGAATGTCTTGCCCTTGTCTGGGCGGTTTCGAAATTCCGTCCTTACTTGTATGGCCGCCCTTTTCGTGTTGTCACAGATCATCACGCTCTCTGTTGGCTTTCCTCACTGAAGGACCCTACTGGACGACTTGGTCGTTGGGCGCTGCGCCTTCAGGAGTACTCTTACTCAGTTACCTACAAGTCTGGCCGCCTCCATCTGGACGCGGACTGCTTGTCCCGCTACCCTGTTGACCAACCAGATGGATCGGAAATCGAACCTAGCCCCTGCGTGATGTCCATATCTCAGTTTCTCCAGATTGGGGACGAACAACGCCGTGATGATTCTTTGCGATCGCTCATTGACCGGCTGGAATCGGCACCTAACGACGCCTCACTGCGCATGTTCGTCCTCGTGAATGGCACACTTTACCGTCGTAACGTCCAGTCCGATGGCCTTGAGCTGCTTCTCGTTGTGCCTAAACATCTGCGTTCAACGGTCCTGCATGAGCTTCACGACGAACCAACTGCTGGTCACCTTGGAGTATCCCGCACGTACGACCGTGTCCGGCGCCGCTTCTTTTGGCGCGGTCTCGCCCGGTCTGTTCGACGTTACGTGACCTCCTGCGAGAAATGCCAACGTCGGAAACGTCCCGCTGCACCCCCTGCTGGTCTACTTCAACCACTCTCCATCCCAACCGAACCATTCTTCCGTGTTGGTTTAGACCTTCTCGGTCCCTTTCCTGAGTCAAGATCCGGCAACAAGTGGGTCGCCGTTGCTATCGATTATGCGACCAGGTATGCAATCACTCGAGCGCTCCCCACCAGCACTGCTACTGACGTTGCCGATTTTTTGCTCCACGATGTTATTCTACACCATGGCGCCCCTAGCCAGTTGCTCACAGATCGAGGCCGTGCATTTTTATCCCGAGTAATCGACGATCTTTTGCGCTCCTCCTCAACGCAGCACAAGTTGACCACCGCCTACCATCCTCAAACAAATGGCCTCACCGAGCGCCTAAATCGCACCCTCACGGACATGCTCTCAATGTATGTTTCCTCCGACCACCGTGACTGGGACCTGGCGCTGCCTTACGTGACCTTCGCCTACAATTCATCACGTCACGATACCGCCGGTTATTCACCCTTTTATATGCTCTTTGGCCGTGAACCGACGTTACCAATGGACACCCTACTTCCGGCTGCTGCCGCGCCGCCTAGCGAATATGCACGTGATGCCATCGCTCGTGCCGATCATGCGCGTCAGATCGCCCGCTCTAGGCTGTCGGCCTCGCAAGCGACCCAAAAGCGCCTCTATGACAGCCGGCATCATGACGTTCGCTTCTCACCCGGTGCCTTAGTTCTCCTGTGGTGTTCATTCCGTCGTGTGGGCCTATCCGAGAAGTTGTTATCTCGGTACACGGGTCCTTACAGAATCATCCGCCAGGTCACGGACGTCACCTACGAGATTGTTCCCGTCTCTCCGACTTTGCCGCCTGCGATCGCTCCCAGTGACATAGTTCACGTCAGCAGACTGAAAGCATACCACCCACCTTCTGACGACAATGTTTGAAGTGCGCCGCGACGGCGCTTCCACCGCCGGGGGTAATGCTACGAGAGACACATTCTGCCAGGGGCAGACGACAAAGAAGACGGTTCTGTCGGGTGCTGGTGGCTGTCCACCATCTTGGCTACTGTGTCTGTCTAGTGTAAATACAGTGTAAATAGTCCCGCCTTGTGTCGTTTTACGTAACAATATGATCATAAGTTCGAAAAGAAAGCACATCGTGATTTTTTACACACGCAAACAAAAAAAAATACCTTATACACAACTCTCGCTCGGTGTGTTATTTGAGTGCTTTCACTACATGGCGTTAACTTGTCCTCACAGCCAGAAGATCGCACTCCTAGTGCGTCGACTATGTCAAAAGCGGAAGCGGACCATATACATACATCCTCACTTGCACTGTCATCGTCCACGGACGTTGAGAATGTGACAGCCGCGCTTTCACTACGAGCGCTGCAAGCCGCCATTTTTCCTTCTGCCCGCTGCCCCTAGAGCGCGCAGTGTATTCTGGTCTAGCAGCACCCGCGTGAAATAGGAAATGTTCGATCTCTGCGCCAGCGGCGCTGAGCGCGCCCGACGCAGCTGGGCAGACTGTATATTGCCAGACGCATATATGTATATGTATATATTGCCAGATGTATATACGCCAGACTGTATATTGTGCAGTTTTCACCGGCGTTGCTTAACCGCGCCGCGCGTGGCCGCGCGCGCGCGTTACGCCGGACTATATCTTGCCCTTTAGCAAAGAACTCGATGAGAATCTCTTCCTTCACTTCTCTCTTTCTTTCTCTGACCTTCGTGGTGATTTTCTTTCTTTCTTTCTGCCTCTCTCTCTTTCTCTCTTTCGTCCTTCCTTTCTCTCTTTCTCTTACCTTCGTGGTGATTTTCTTTCTCTCTTTGTCTTTCTCTCTCTCTTTTACTCTTTCTTTCTTTCTCTTTTTCTTTGCCCCTTTCTCTATTTCTGACCTTCGTGGTAATTTTCTTTCTCTCTCTGTCTCTTTCTTTCTTCCTTCCTTTTTCTCTTTCGTTCTCTGACCTTCGTGGTGATTTTCATCCTTTCCCTCTCTTTCTATCTCTTTCTTTCACTGTCTTTCTTTCTTTCGTTCTCTCTCTTTCTCTCAATTTTGTGTCCCTGATATCTGCCATTGAGCTTGGACCCACCCTTTCTTAACTATCGCAAGGATCGGCCCGCTTTTCAGCTTGACACTTATGACACCACGGCCGACACTTGTGAGCTTATAAAGCTTCGCTTAAAAAAACTGCTGAGAAATGATAGAGTCAGGGTTGTTACAAAATAGGTAAGTGTCCACTATGCAGATATGAAGAAAAGAGGCCAAGGATAGATAGGCAAATACTAGACAATAGAGCTAATAAAACCTTACCACCTCGAGCGAGCTAGGTATAAGCTTTATCACTGCGGTTTTTCGAAGTGGATGCCAATAAAGATCATCATCATCTGGCGTAAACATCTCCAGTCACCCATTATTTCGCAAACACAATACGTTTATGGACAAGTTCTTCATTACGTAGCTTTAGCTTGTCCGAAAACGCATTGTCATTTGCGGAATATCTGGCTAACGTGCGGCGTAACCATGAGCAGATATCTTGGTGGTGTCACCTGGTGGCACAGAGTTTAACCACAGAGGACAAAGAGCTAATAATCTAGCCTGATATATTCTACTTAGCATCCTGGTGTAAACTTTCAGCCATCTTGGATTTTTAGAACGCAGCCTTGTTCATTTATCTTCGACAACGTAGGCCAAGTAACATGAAAACTTGTCCAACGCGTTGTGTTTGACAAAGCGTCACCAGGGGTGCGATCGTGCAAACATCACCCTTTCCGCACGTTCGGTTTGACTGCTACGTCATAAAGGGGGAAAGCTGCGCTACCGCCCCGCTGTCTCTGACGGCCGCTGACGCAATCACAATTCTGACCGATCACGAGAAGGCAAGTGAAGGAACGGAAAAGCGAGCTGTTTGCGCGATCGCACCCCTGGAAGATATCGGCACGAGTGTCTCTGCCAACCCAGTATTGTATGAAAGCTAAATTACTGACGGAAATAAAGTGCGAGGTGTGTTTTTCGACGTTTTTATTACTGCTGTGCCATGAAATACAGTGTCCTTTCAGCTGCCTGTCGCTTTTGGCCAATTCCTTTTCGGTATTACCGAGAATATTCCCAGCTGGCAGAGAGAGAAGTGCAGTGAAAGGACATATCGGTTTCCGGTTGCCGCCAGGTCACTGGCAATAAATGCGGACCAACTCGAATAAGCCCGATAAGCTGTGCAGCGCCGCGGCATACAACCATTTCTTTTTAATAAATGGAGAGCACACACAGCAGGCGTCGTCCTGTATATAAACGACAAACATACTTATTAAGTATTATTAAGTATTATTATTAAGTTATTAGATAGCCAAGGACGTGTATCTTTGCCGACGCATGATTTTATGGCCTTTGAAATACTTCCTCTCTAACGAACTTCTATTTTACCGAAGAATATGTCGAGAGGAAGATCTTGCCTCCTTATTCAATTCTAAAAAGTGCTCAAAATGCGTTTGCCTTGTTGTCCTGCCATTGGTCCATTTTGTTCGCTAACGACGACCACTGTCGTCAAGAACTACATTTGACAACAATTTTTGTCAGCTTGAGGCTTCGTCAAGATCCCCAGCTTCACCATCGCCACAGGCGCGAAGAAAAAGCACACCTGTCCACAACCGAGGGGATTCGAGCCACTGCCTTACCCGCAATGTCCTTTTAGGAGTCGGACACTCTAACCACCGGGCTATAAATTGCGCAAAACTGTTGCTCGGCTCCACTGCAAGGCTTTGCGTGTCGTGGAGGATGTGCAAGTATTTTGGAGGCCACAAGGAGAAATGCTGTAGTTAACGAGTATTCCAATATGTGATCGCTTAGAAATACTTCTTGACAAGATGGCGGTTCGTTGACCTGCGATTCTTCGTTGTCATACTCATGAAAACAACGTAGTCGCCACAAAAGGGGCATATATGATAATGAGGGCAATGAGACTCATATATTGTCACACTGCTGTAGAACTCGCTAGGAGACTGCCCCGGGATAAATTGTCACGCTGCACGGCGCAGCCGACGGAAGAGAAAGTAGAAGGAGCTGGCCGCTGTCTTTTGGGCTTGGATGACCGTCCTGTCTCTTGAGCTACGCTAACCGTCCATCATTCTTGTAAATAAATCCATCCCATACGTTACAATATAACATATGCCCAGAATAGATGATGTGCCGACTATTCAGGCAAAGAAGGGAAAACAGCGTCAAAACCATTCATAACGTGACTGCCAACAATGACGGCGCAGTGATAGGGCCTTGTACATTATATAGAATGACACGTGATTAAGAAACACAAGTGCCACATGACTCAGTACTGCAAATGCACAAGTGGAAAAAAATTGTCAAACTCTCGTTGGCGGAACAGCGTCATTTCACTTGTGACAGTAGTTGTAGTAGAAGTTTTCGAAGTAAGTTTATCCGCAGGTGGTAGCTGCATAGTGAAACGTTTAACCCGAATAGTAGGAAGCCTTTAAGATGTTAATTTATTTATCCCGGATATCTGAAGCATTAATTTTCACAAACATTGAATTTAGGAGATGGCAAAGGAAATTTTATATTTCAATGGCATCTCGTGTGCCTAGTGGCTAATACGTCAGGCAGGTAGGTGCATGGAGGTTGTCCTACTGAATGATATAAGAAGACAATATGACGGCCCGTGCACAAGTTCTCAAAATTTTTTACACTGACGAGAACGACGAACTGATCCCGTAATAACGTGCAAAATGAGCGAAAATGAACATGATGCAACAAGATCGCTTGAATGATGAGTATGGGTAGCTTCGCAAAAAGGGTAAGCAGTGAACGCGACAGCCTGCTTTATTGCATCTCTTGAATTTTGAAACGTTGTTCTAATTAAACGCGGCTGCGAGATGTTGGAGGCAAAGCGACTTCTACTGGGTAGAAGGAACGGTACTCTAGGCAGCCACCAAGCGTCTCATAACGCTGGTGTCTAAAGGAGCATCGCCAGTGGCTTGGCCACCGACACCTGTCGATGATGCACAGTTGAAACCAATGGGAAACTGTCAGCATTCGTCAGTGCCAAACGAAATCAGATAACGTTACCTTGAAGTTTGCTTTTAGTTAAACTCCGTATCTCTAAAGGCCCTCTAACCAACCACTCGCAAGCCGCCCGTCCGCCGTCGAGCGGGACAGCAGGAGATCGGCAGCGCTGCCGCCAGCGGTGTTTAAGCCTCGAGCGCCGAAATAATATATTCAGGCTGCAAAATGCTGAACTGTGTTTGAAAACAAAAAATACAAGCATTTCTACCCACCGTGGTGTGTTGTTAGCCTTTTGATAGCTGTTCCCGAGGGTTTCACTTTCTTCGCCTCAACTTTTATGAGAAACAATTGGACGATGTTTGAAAACTTTCCACATGATGGGCTCTAGAATTGATCGCATGTGGATGTTAACCATTTTTGTGTAAGTACATACTTATTCACAAAACTCTCAATTGTTTTCGTTTGGCACGTCAATATAGAACTGAGAACAAACTAATTACAACGAAGAAGCTTTGCACAATGAGATATTTGCGCTAAGTAAAGGTCACTGGTTCACACGAATAAGTCACAATATTTTCTTTATACCACACTGCATTCAAGTAACAGTGGTTGCTGTACAACGATAACGCATTGCGTTAATGGGCCAGCCGCAGGAAGCCTGAGTGGGCTAATTCGCTTCCAGTGAATTAATGTAATTATTAGCTAGCGCATCGCTACAAGGGGAAGAGAGAAAAAATGGGTGCTAGTTCTTCTCAAGCAAAAGGCAAAGCGCGCGAAGCATAAACACGGCGCAAAGCTGTTAAGGACGCTGCGCCAACTAGTTTGATGCTATCTATGTGATCAATAGATCAGCGTGATACGATTATGCGTAAAAAAAGAACTACCCCTTAACGTCGCCTTCACCTAAATGCAGTGACGGCTTGCAATTTCAGCCATGGCTAAAATTTTCATGGAACTAATTTCTCACCGTCAGTGATTTCATGTAGCGATCTGCAATTCATGCCTTGAAGCAATGCGTGCTACTAGTCAAGGTCAATAAATGTCCGTAGATTGCAACACTATTCTACTTGATAGTGCTTCCGTGACTTTCCCCCAGGCACAATTTGCGACAGTAACTTTTGACTCAAGCTGAGGGTAGAGCAATCGATTCGGTGGTTGTTCTTTCTTTCCATCTTTTATTGAAAGAAGTAGAGACCCCACTTCATTTGTAGTTTTCAAAGAACGATCAACTCTGAGTCATTTGTTTTTCTATATCATACACAATACTTATACTCCCCGAAACTGTGCTGAGATTTATTTACGCGCTTTTGCTCAAGTTAGAGTGACAAATAAGAATCCACTGAGTGTTTGGTGAACCATGTGCTTCAACCCAACGCGTCTTGACGGTTCTGGTGCTCATATCATTGGGTATCCGTTGGGTTGCGTGCCCTAAGCGCTGCTTTTGATAAACACAGATTATATAATATGTGCGATAATTGTGCAGAAATTTGAGAAATATTTTGTCATGACCAGTTATAGCAATTTTAAAAGCCATGTCACTTGTCGTAACTAAACGACAAAAAGGATTTGCGCGAAGGTAATAATGCACAGCCAATAACTGCAAGCAGTAAATTACAGATACCTGGTGGCTTTTTCCAAATGGTGGCCTTTTCGAAATATTCTTGTTATCTCCATAAGTTAGGCTGAAGAAAAAAAAATTGTGTCTGTTTTATATGATTTCGGTGGGTACCAAATATATAAGCTTTAGAGACACGCAATATGCTAATGATGACTATACAAGCTTCTTGAACGAAGCGCAGGTTTTTTTGCGATTAGCATTGTTTGCCTCCTTCAGACGTTTCAAACCTATCTATCTATCTATCTATCTATCTATCTATCTATCTATCTATCTATCTATCTATCTATCTATCTATCTATCTATCTAACGTTTAAAATGACCCAGGGGCCAAATTTGTCTGCCAGCTAGGATCACTAGATGTGGCAGTCGTCATGCCAGGTTCGTCATGTCATGTCGTCATGTCGTCACTTCATGTCGTCGTCATGCGAGGTTCGTCATGTTCGTCGTGTCATGCGAGGTTCGTCGCCCTACCTTCGTTCTGAAGTTGTCATTACTTCTCCGCCGAGTCAGAGCCCAAATTATCCAATAGTTTCGGCTACTAGGTACATACCCGAGGTCACCATGCGGTCGTGCTCACTGCATTGTCGCCAGTGAAGCTTTGTCATCTGACTCTCTTCACGCCGTGGTCGTCCAGCTATGATCATCATGCGGTCTTATCGATACAGTCGTCGTAACCTCGTTGTTGTCGCGTACATTCGCCGATATCATATTGTTCTCATACAGTTGTGCATCGATTTCATTGCCTCATTGTCGCAAGGTCGTCGTCATGCATTCGTTCTTATAGAGTCGTCGTGATGCCGTCCTAGATCGCCGTTATTTCCGCTTCGTCATTAGACTCTCGTCGTGCCGTCGTAGACGTCACACTGTTCTCGTCACACCATTGTCGTAATGGAGGCGTCGTTACGCTGTCGTTTTACCACAATTAACGATTCAGAAACGTCATCCCATCGTCATAAATCCACCATCCTCATTCCATCGACATCATTTGTTCTTACCCATGCTATTGAATTGTCGCTGAAGAATCGCCGACATGCATCCGCTGTCATACCATCGTCGTCATGACGTCGTCGTCAAGCCATCACCATCGTACCAGCTTCACCATCTTACCCTCGGCATGCCGTCATCTTCTAGCTTTCTACGCAGACTCCGTCGCCAAATTTGCGTATAGTTTGGGCAACTAGGTATCTGCTTTTGGTGACGATACTCTTCATGCCGTCAGTGTCGTTATCGTCGTTATTGTCTCTTGCAACTTGTGTAACATCGCGAAAAATAACAAGGGAGGGACACTGTCACACAAGTTGCAATAAACCAACTAGCCCAGCAAGCCACCATTCTGTTATTGTCTCGTGACGTATTAGTTGCCACATCATCGTAGGACGGTCACCCTGACATAACATCGTCGTCAATCCATCTTCGAGATCGGGTTCTCTTCATGTTCTCGTGACGCTATGGTCGTCATGCACTCGTTGTCATTCCATTGTCATAACGCCCTCTTTACGCCGTCATTTTGACATCTTCTATGTATTTTGTTCGTGTATTTTGGAAGGCAAAAGAAGCAATACTGTGCAAGGCTGACATTATTTGCATGACATAGAAATTGTTCTTGATGACATGGCGGTGTACCGGCGTGCTGTTTCACGATAACAACGCCGGGGGCACAAAAAAAAGCCATAAATGACAATAATGCTGATCAGCTCCAAATATAGCGCATACTCAAAGCAGAGGGTGCGCCGAGATTTAGGTGGTTGTTGGCCAACCACGTCGAAAGCATCGACGGTGTGATTGCTTACAACGACGTCGCAGTGATAAAACCATGTAGTTTACACAGTAGCATATAAGTTTACCAATTGCAAGGTGTCCAATGCGGCACTGACATTCAAGAGGGCAAAATAAATCTGGCAGAACCCACCTCTCAACAGGGGAGGGGGGGGGGGGGGGTCTGTCGTGGCTCGCGCAATTAGGATTGAACCAATGTAGTGTCACAATGTATGACCACCGTCGAAACGAGTCATGTATGAGGTGTGTACTACAGTGTGTTTTTTTTTTTCGCGCTTCCCTATAGTTGTGCCACCCACCGCCGGCACTGCGAAGGCTCCACGTGTCCTCCGAAATGCATGGCGCACTATTGCGTCCTTCCTAGAGTGTACTACAATTTATTGACTGGCGAGGCCGGCGGCCGTGGAGAGGGCCTTTTCGTGCGGAAAAGTAGCGGCGGCGCTGTAGTCGACCACTCTTGAAAGCGTCGTCCGGCCTCGCAGGCGGCTGCTTGCCGGTGCGTTTGCAGAAACGGAGAGTTCGCACGAAAGGAACGTAGAAATTAATGTTTCATCGCAACTGATCTACACTGATGTCCCGGCTACAATTTATCTGCACCTGGCATCATCGGAGAGTTTTTTTTATGACGTGCAAAATGATTGTAAGATGATTGGTGAAGCGCGACAATAACCTTATTCTAGAAAACGTATTATTAACCTGCTGCTTGGAAATTGGATCATACGTCACTATTAAGGTGATCAATGCCCGTCATTCATTTTATTGCCTGTTTAATTATACATTTTCCTGTACAAGACGAATTCTAATGAGCACAGCGGAGTGTGTGAGCAGTATTGCAATAACTGTATTGTCAAGTGGTAGTGACGGTCGAGAACACAGCAGCAAAACGGTGACCTTCAAAACTAACTCTTCTGTGGGTGAACCTGTGCCTAGGAAAACTGGCTACACTCAAAGTACAACGATAGCGGCGAACACAGTTGAAAATCTGATCAGCGGGTCGAGCGCGTCGGCTTTTATACTTGACTCTTTCTTTACGCATGAGTCATGGAAGCTTCCAGAGTAATCGCTGGTGCCAGATTGTCTTCCAGAAAATACTACAGAATTCCCGTCGCGCATACATGCAATCAGATTACGCAACGTTCGGTGACAACAGGCAACAAATAGAACCATCGATAACATTCGGGAAATTTTCGATACATGCGTCCTGCACGGAGCGATAACATTTGTTAGACAGTGAAACATAGTCACGAGAAAAATTAACGAGCACACGTTTTAGTATAAAAATTTTTCATTTAGTCGCAATTCTGCCGAAGGCTATTGGTATATGTAATCGGAATCCTTGTTCTAACTGCAAGAAGCTTACACCTACCTCCTATACATCAATACATGCGAAAAAAAAAATCAATTTGCTCGGCATACACTGCACCGTTCTTGATGGGGTTTGTTGTCCTTTTTAGAAAACTCTCAAATAATCAAAGCAGAATATTTATTACAGCTGTCAATCTTTTTCATACAAATATTGTTAAACTAAAACAAAAAGCAAGTATCAAATTTAACTAAGTACTAAACAAAAATGTCACAAATTTTTATACTGCAATCATCTACTTAGATATCCGCAGTGCGCAATATTGATGTATTATCCACTGCTCTAAAAGACACTCATAATTTCTTAGCAGGAATTTCCCTAAATGTTCACAAACATTGTAAATATTTCTTCTAAGCTGTACATTGATAATAACATTTTTCCGCTCGAGAAGCCCTAACAGATGCAGTTCATACAACTGCAATATCTGTTTTTAAATCAGATTTACCGATTTCTAAGCTTTGTTCCGTTTTTTTTTCTTTAACGCGTTCTCCTACGTGGGTTTCCATAAAGAGTACAGTGTCTGAAATCATAATTCTGCTGCACACAGTTGCTTTAAATCAGCATTCTCTCTTCAATGCAACAAATTTCGCCGTCATTATCAGAGGCCAACTGACGCCGTTTCGTCAGTGACCGCGGTGCCGGTGTTTCATTGGTTAGATATCAAGGCACATTCGGCGAAATAGTCGGCACCGCGTCAAGTCGAAGAATTGGTTTCATCCTTGGCACCCGAACTTCTATTCCGTTTATGTGCCTGTAGTCTCTCACGATGAAATGAGGCTCAAAGTGAAGCTCGGACACAGTGCAATCAGTGCCGACGAGCTTATTAGGTCTGCACCCATTTCTCTCCCACGCAAGTCGTCGCTCTTCATCTCTGGGAGCTTTAGAAAGCGACACCTTGCGGCCTTGGTCCGTGCGAGCGTACCTAGCCTTGCACCCAGGTGCATAACAGTGATTTAAACGCTGCTTCCCCCCCTCCCCCCCCTTTTTTTGAGTCACAAATGTGCGGCAGAGCTCGCACGTGCGCACGCACACAACCGTCACACGCCGGAACGCGCCAACTTGCTTCAAGAGTGGGCGACGCCAGCGCCACCGCTACTTTCTCCAAAATGGGGGGACGCTGGTATGCAATGCGCGCCGGCTTCGGTCGCGCCACTCTATAGTTCTAGTACACTCTAGTCCGAACACTGGAAAACAAGTTATGTAGGAGGCGTGTACCGCAGCTTAGCTACTCTCTTGTGCAACCATCTGCACATGCTGCACCATCTAGCGGTCGCTGCCGAGAACTCGGTGCATGACCTTTGAGATGCATGGTGCGCTTTGATGCAGAATAGATGACCCGTAAAACAAGCAATCGCAGGGAATTGTGGGGCGCGCCATCTGCTAGCAGCTTCCGGTTCGATGGACGACGTGGCGGCATCGGCGGCATGCCCGGCGCACGTGTTTTTCTACGCGGTTTCAACTGTGAGTCGTGCGAAGCGTTCCGTCCGCTTTGTCGACCAGCAATGTCGTACCATTCATGCAGCTGATTTCTAAGTTTCAGTTCACTCTGGGCGCGACGATAACGAGCCAAGAAAGGCAAGGATACGGTTTTATTCATAAACGAACTCTAGTTTTTGTTTCGGCAGCCTTTTTTGTTTCTGCCAGATTTAGCGCTACGACATGTGCCGTTGCTTGGACGCAGTTTCACTGACTGCTCTGCCTGCGGGTCAGTCAGACAGGTAAAAAGTTGTCGTTATCCGATAATTTATCAAGCGCATAGAAGTATTGCTTAGAAAATCGGGTGCTGAGGCGATGGCTATAGAATAGGATAGGAATAAACTTTATTTGTCCAGCGGTTAAGGCTGTTGGTGCCCGGGGCTAGGCTATATTTACCAGGCTATAGCAGCCTGGTAAATACTCCCCTGTGACCATCGCTGCAACCGATATTGTCAATAACGGCGCAGCTAGCGTAATTAGAAAATGAAGTGCTGAAAATGTTTGAAAACTGCGCGCTGTCAATGGCATTTCTTGGTCGAAACTCAAGGTTCATTTGAAGTGGTACGTAGTTATAAGTTTTCGCTTTTTTGTCCACAACATGGGGAAATGGCCGTATCGCCGACATATTATGGCAGCGCATTATCTCTATCTATGTTCAAATCGAACTAAGGTGGGCTGGTTGGTTACGAGCTTTATGTATGTATCTCGCTGTGTTCCGTTTATATTTGCGCCGAAAAACCATGTTGCATGATACCGCTATGTGCATGCGGGTACTGAAACAGTTATTGTTGCTTGAGTGAATGTTACAGAAAGAAATATCTTGGGGAATCATTCCGTGTCGGCCCTTACACAGCTCATCGGCGCCTGATAAGTTTCACTGTACGTTCATTTTCTTTTTGTTACCTGATGGTTTAGTTTTGCAAGTGGCAGCCATGCCTGTGATGCTTGTGCACAGCTGACTGTGCGCAAGCATCAGGAAGGCTGTGAGGAAGGCAGTAGTTAGATGAGTTTACCTTTAACGCTTGAATTTGAGCAGCCAACGGCTAAACAGCCGACCATGGTTTTTCTAGGCGCCTGCAACCGGGTAATGTTCGAGCGTGACAAAGCCGGACTGCAAGCGCATCAATGGGTTTCAACGGCGAAGTGGTGGTGGCGGCAGTGCTTCCTCGAACCGGAAACAGCGAGCAGACTGCGCATCCCAGAATCCCTCGCTCTTTTATGGGTGACCTATTGCTCTCTCACTTGTCGTCCCCGGTGGGGCTTTCAAAAGAACTCTTGGCGCACTCAACCCCGCCATAAGCGTTTATTTACACAAACAACGAATTTAGAAAATGGTATAAGGAAACTTATTGAAAAAATCATCTTAAATGCCAGGTTAGTGAAATTTCGCGCGCTGGTAGGCGCTAGCACGGAATGATATAAATAGATAATATAACTGTGCATTCACAAGTTGTCGAAACTTATTATACTGAATACAGCACAATTTCGATACAATACACAAAAGAAATAAAAATAAGCATGATGCCACAGGATTTTCTCAATCAAATTTATTCGAACAGGTAATATGTTGGACCACCTTGAAGATAACCTAACAAAAATATTTTGCCAAAGAGCTTCGAAAAAAGTTCACATTGAAAGCTGTGCATTTCATTTAAACAAATACTTAGATGTGAGATATCTGACAGGCGAAGTCTCTCTGCCCATCTGCTTATTTCGACCTGCGCAACGTACATTACTATGTCATCGAGATAATTTCTAAATGTTGTTTATTCATTAAATATAATTGAAATCTGCCGCGCGCTGCCATGCGCTAATATAATCTGCCGTGCGTTGCACCCGCGGCCTACCCATGGAGACAGCTAGGAATGCATTGCGTGACGCGCATAATGCAATGCAGATATATACAGTTTGACTGGGTAGCTTGCCGTTGCCATTGTTCTTATCGGTACAATTGGTAATGTAATCTGTAGTGTTGTACGACACGTGTCTCGTGCGCTGTTTTTCTATTATGTGCGCAAATGCACAGATAGTTCCACTGTATGTGTTGGCTTTCCTGCAGTGCGTTTTCGGGTGCTCACGGATGAATCAGTGAGACATAGAAAGCTTCGATTTAACAAAATAAAAACTGCTGCCGCAGTAAATTGGAGGCGAAGCAGTCGCTCATGTCTGCTGTTGGTGTCGCAACATTCGCTGGCTTTTACAGAAAGCGGCAGCGCAAGTGCAAACGCTCTTATCATGTTCTTTGTTTCTTTATCCACGATTGCGCTTCCTGTCAAGTTTTTGGCGCAAGTGCATGCTCGGGTCTGTGACATTGCAAAGAGACACGTCACTAAATGCAGTGTATCCAGATGCCTCCTGCTGCAGGTTTGAGGTCAGACTAGCAACTAGCACCATGCACCGCGCACTGCCACGAGACAGCGAGGAATTTTGGAGCTGTTTGTGGAAAGAAGGGCGATCAGTATGGCAGCTGCAAGGAGTGACCAAGTGAGTGAATATGTCAAACTCTTTATGCCGCAAAGTTGAGAAGGCACAGTAGTAACCAATGGTTGAAAACATTGTAATAATATGCCATAAAAGTTGGCGCTAGAGTTTCCAGCCAAAAGACTGTCTAAGATAAACAAACTCATAGTTGCCGCGTGACTGGCCGTTGGAGGCACTTTACGTGTATTCGGTGGCTTCCTTCATGCTTGGAAAAATACTTTTATGTAACCCGCATTGAGCAACAGAAAGCTGTACCGGGAGTGTTTCATGTTGCTCTATATACAATTTTTTCATTGGCGCTATTCATCTAACTACAATTACAATTATGCGTAACCTTCGCTTACAACACAGCGGTGCAAAAACAAAAATAAACAACTCAGATCGCGCCGTTCAAGCTGGTTTACGGAAGATACCCGATGACGACTTTCGACGGCGGGCTGCCACACATTACCGACGAAGATAATCTCGACGTCGCCGCCTATCGGCAGCTTGCCGATACAGCACGCCAATTTTCCCGCCTGCGCATCAAGAGCCAGCAACGGACGGACAGCCGACACTGCAATCTTCGACGACGCTACGTGGAACACCAACCCGGCGACCGTGTTTGACTTTTCACCCCGATACGCCGACGAGGACTTAGAAGCTTTTGCGACGGTATTTCCCACCATACAAGATGATGTCCCTAATGGCGTGCTGGACTAAGATGTTGTGCCAGAGGGTATTTCGCCATCACAGCGGCGCTGTGCACAACCTAAAGTGGTCGACGTGGTGCGTCTTAAGCCTTTCTACTACCCCTGATGAACTGTTTTTCACCCTGATGAGTTGCTTTGTTGTTTTGTTTTGATACTACAGAAAAAATAAATAAATTATGGGGCTTTACGTGCCAAAGCCACGATCTAATTATGAGGCACGCCTTAGATGGGGGCTACGGAAATTTTGACCACCTGGGGTTCTTTAACGTGCACCTAAAGCTACGTACAGGGGTGTTTTCTTCATTACTACAGATGCTCTTGTTTTTCACTCTTGTTGACACTAAATTTTGACCGCTTATGACCGGCTAACAAATGCTAAACGCTATCGCTTGGCGAAGGACGCGCCTGCATTTATCGGAAGTTTCTCAAACGTTCTATCCGTTCCCTGGTGTCACCGAACCTTGTTTAATGGGGTTGTATGCGCGACGCGAATTGTGTAGTGCTTTACAGAAGGCACGCGGGTACCAGCGATAATTCTGGATGCTGCGTCGATTCATGTATAAATGCGTTGACCCGCTGATCAGATTTCTGACGATTGCCTACTTTTATCGCTGCTATTGTTGTGGAGGAATGTTACTTGTTAGGCTGGGTGCAATTTCGCCCAATGAAGATTTAAATTTGTAACTCACAGTTTTGGCACTGTGCCATTCTCCACCGCCACTAAAAAATGTGGGGTTTTACATGCCAAAACCACCGTCTGATTATGAGGCATGCCGTAGTGGGAGACTCCAGATTTATTTTGAACACCTGGGGTTCTTTACTATGCACCTAATTCTGTTTACACGGGTATTTCTTGCATTTCTTGCATTTCGCACGGGTATTTCTTGTATTTATTGGATTCGAAGCCGCCCCTCGGGCTTAGTGAAACGCCGCAGCCACTACGCCACCGCGGCCAGTCATGTTACAAATATGTCTTATGCGTATAAAGATCGGTGCAGCTGTGAAAGCTTTACCATGGTTGCTACGGATTAAAATAGACATAACGCTGAAAATGTGTTTTTTTTTTGCTTCCGTAACTCTAGATGCGTGCATCGCTTGCTATCTGATTACATCTGGTTCTCTGGTTCAGCACCCCCCAATCACCCTAAATAGCGCTGAGACCCATGGTCGACTCGAGAAAAAATGTTTCAGAGAACTGCTCAGAATACGGGACGCGATTTTTTCTGTTCGTATGCCACTCCCTAATGCAATATGCATTCAAAGCCTTATAACAGCGCTTCAACGGCATGATACAAACCGTTTTAAGATGACGCGTGGGCCGCTCAGGCCTTTTCCAATACCTGATAAAAGAGTTGATAATTGGTAAAAAAAACTTAAAGTAAAATTAAAACAGCACAAATGAAAAAAAGAGAGCGACAACACTTACCACCAGACCTCGAATCAACCTAGCGACCTAACGTATTGTAACTGTCGAAGCGAGTTGCGTATGAGGCGTGTAGTGCAGCGGATTCTTCTTTAGCGCTTCCCTCAGAAGACTGGGCGCCATGAGGCACCGCTTCCGCAAAACCTGCACGTGGCCTCCGCAATGAGTCGCGCGCCGGCGCGTGTGAACAATAAGAAACGCGTCATGCAGCAGCCGGCCTCTTCTCTCGCGATTCTTTTATTGCGATAGCAATTATATGGACACTCAAAAGCAGATTTCTGCCGTCGGCGTCGCCGTCGCCGTCGCCGTGAGGTTCCGTATGACGTCATTTGGAGAAGAAGTCGTCGCCGCGCGCCGAACGCTGTATGTGCGAGTGAAAGGGCGCGAGGGGCGCGTCTTTCACGGCGAGTGAACGCACGGCGGAGAACAAACGCGCGTTCTGCGCCGTGCTCGCTTAAGGGCTGAAGAAGTAGGCGTCTCTGTTCTCCTTCACAATCACCATGTATGTAGAGCAAACGCGCCTTCTTCCGACGAGCGAGAGGCCGTGGGGGAGGGGGAGGGAAGGCAGGCGACGTTTAGCTGCGGCACGCAGTGCCTATTTATATCAGAGGCTCCGGCAACAGTCACCAATTGGCGCTGAGCCGTGCTCCCTCATGATGATAAGTGGTTCTTGAGGGAAAGGGAAAAGTCAAGGGCTGCAGAAGATAGCGCCAACCTTTCCCTTTCCCTCAAGAACCACTTATCATCATCACCAACGCCGCACGCATTTTGAGCGAACGCGGGCAAAACGCCGATGGCGTCGACAACAGTTCTGCGTGTTGCGATGCTGCTGCATGTCCAAGTTTATACAGCTGATAAAGCTAATATCATTACTCCGTGTAGCTCTCTACAAGTTTGCTATCGCAATTGATGCTTCGCCTTTCAGGTGAAACTGCGACTTTTTTTTTTTGAACACGCCGCCAACTAGTGGCACTGCGGAAAAGTTCTCCCGTGGCCTCTGAGACGAGTAGTGCGGGGCGCTGGTGCCTGCGAACGGTGTGAATTGTTCCTTCGCTCGTCGCCCAATCAGTGACACATACAGTGACTCAAGTTGTTGAAACGTTACTTGAAAAGTAGCGCATACCCAGTGCATTCATGGCGCTGCTCACTAAAGCGCTGGCGTGGAAGACTCTCCTGTAAAAGCGACGCACACTGAGTCCATTTGTTCCCCAGCTAGCTTAATGGCCGCCTGCTGTCCTCGAGGAACCCATGTGACGTGGGTTCGATTCTGCCCAGCATCGGATAAATTTTAAAGATATTTTTGTCAGTAAACTCTCCTACTGGCTCCCACCCAGTTACTCAAGATGGCATCAAAGAGGTTCAGAGAAGACCAACAAGGACCGAGTGGCACATACCCAGTGGTACAAGTCGGCGTCAAAGAGTTTCATCTAGCAGTGGTGCCTACTCAGTCCCGCATCTACAGTGACCCTTGTCGGCGTGAAAGAGGTCCGTTGGAAAGCGGCACGTATGTATGCATTGGCACATAGTCAGTGACCGCAGTTGGTCCGATGTTTGGTTTCGAACCCTCTTACCTGAGCACAGCAGCCCCATGCGCGAACCGTTCGACCACGTGCTACGCAGTGACATATGCAGCAGGCGGGAGAATGGTTACGTACAAACACATATATATGCATAGCCGACGGAAAGCGCGCGAACTACCCTAAGGATTTGATTGCATTAAGCGTTTATAATTGTGCTGAATTTGAGTGGAAACTGTACATTTCCAGAAAGTCGGCACGGAGCCGGAAATTCGAACTCTAGCCTGCGTAAGCATACGCGATCGTCGAAATGTTGTATTGTTTTGTTCTTTATTAAGATTAACATTTTTAGGATACTTGAAGGACTTTCCGAGATGTTTTTGTACCTGTGTGTCTGTTTGCATGTCACCCACCGTTTTCCCGTCAACTTGGGTAACGATCACCCGTGCTCTATGGGAAGAGCATCGGGCTGGTGTGCTGAGTGAACCGTGTTCGAAATCAACCGATGAACGAATATTTGTCACGGAGTATGTCGCACTGGGTATGAGCCGATATACAATGGACACTTTCACGACAACTTGGGAAACTTAGTATGTGCCACTTGCAATGTGCCCCTGCGTGGGTGTCGTTTTTAAAAACTCACTGAAGCCAACTTGGCTCAGTGGTTGTGTACGGCTCTTAAACGTACAAAAAAAAGTACTTTGGTAATTCTCCGGTGTAGGGCACAAACCATGGAGGAAGGAAAATATAGGAGGGAGCATAAGCGCAATGCGATTGTCGCCGACTGTGGTTGCCCAACACGTGATAAAAAGGTCACAGCACGGAAGATACGTCAGACGTGCGTGGTAGGTTTTAGTACTCCCGGTTGATTTTTTTTTCAGTGCCCATTCGAAACTATTTGAAAATCTTGAAAAAACCAAAAACAAAACCGAGAAAAAAACAAAACAGGGAAATATCTTTTTCCTTTCTGCATGTGAGCAGCTGCCGGCCGAGCGCGCGCCGAATAAAAGTACCGGTAACCAAACATCTTGGCAAATCTCGATTGTCCGCGATCTCGACGCAAGAGGTCACGTGTTGGGTCACCACTGCTGGCTACACAAAGCATTCGCTTGCCAAGGTTTGCTGCGTGACGTAATTCTCCCTCCTATATTTTTCTTCCTCCATGGCCCAAACGAATTCGTGCCGTAAACGTCGCTCAATGGTTCTGTGTGAATAATGAAAAAAATAAAACAATTTAAGTGGAATGCGTTCAGCACTGCGGTTCATATCGAAAATGTGCATTGATTAAGTTACGGAAATCATCCTTTTCGCATTAGAGAAATGGCATAACTTTTTGTGAAACAGACAGGGGCGACCCAGAACTTAAATATTTGTGTTTATGCATACGCTCAAATGTTATGATCTTCTCATTACTAAGAAAAATGTTCTGTTACACCTGGTCATTCAGTAAATTGCACATTAAACGGCAGCCCTGAACAAAGACGCCCATTCTTCTACTAATTCGGTCCCGCCAAAAATGCCTCTCACACATAAAGGGCAAGAAATTATGGAGATCCACCGGACTAATTATAATCTATGCAGGCTGAAGTTTGCACATTGTGAATAAGTTTATCAATGTTGTGCTTACGTTATTGCACATTGCTTCTGAAAGTAGTGCAACAGCTGTATGAGGCATTTGTTTTCTTTTCTTGTTTTTCATTGAGAAGGCGTTGGTGTAGATGCTAATTTTACGTCTTGGGCACTGACGGAGAATATGTGTACCTCGGCTAGGTGATCCTCATATTGGTCGAAAGGTTGCTTGGTGCCCTCGTATGCAAAGAAGTGTGCGTTTCCGTTTAGCGGCATAATGTTGACGTGCCTGTTCAGCGAGGCAGCTCATTTTGGCATGCACTGTTCGGCGTTTGGAATACGTTTAGCTACAACAACATGCACACTATTTTTAACCTCACTCACAGCGCGCGCGTAACGCAGCTGTTCTCAGGGATCAAGTGACCTTCATGGCGAGAAAAAAAAAACGATGAACGCCAAACGTACAAAAAAGTACAGAAGAGCTAAAAGAAACTTTTCTTGACGTTTTTAGGCGTCACTTTCTCTCTTCATATATTTCAGTCTTCATAGCGGTCGCCCCACATTAGCACAATAATGCTGAGCGAGTAGCCAAGAATAATGCAGATAGTTAATGGCACATAGCAGTTGCACGTTGGAAGTGAACCAAGTTACTTACTCCGCCAGACAGCATCCGTCACCTAAGCGGCCGTGGTTGTGTATTACAGGTAATCACAAATGTATTCATTGAGGAAACAACGAGCGACCGTGCCGAGGGAATTACGAGCCAAGGAAGCCTCGCTTTATTAAATTGAAAATATGAAGTCTAATCAGAAATATACATAAAGATCTTGAATATATCGGAACACGTTTCCTGCTTCAAAATGAGAATTATACGCTGAGGAAATAGCGAAGGATGGCAGCACAACCTCTTCTCAAGGTAAATTGCCCGAAAAAGCACCTTAAGATAGGTCCGTGATCCTTACGTCTCGGAAGGAAAGGATGGCTGTGGTGTGTCAAAATACTCGGAGGTCATGCATGGACAGGCACTACCATTGTTGGCGAATTACAGGACACGCAATGCACGTACATAACTATCACTCTTTATTGTTATATTGCAATTTGATTTGGTGGTGGTGGTGGTGAATTGTAGCAACAGGTGGGTTTAGCCTGGTGAGCAAGGCCGGCAATTGCTCTGCCCGAGCGTCTATTACAATATCCCTCAAGGGTTTCGTCATATGTCCATCAAACCGGTCTCTCTTAAGGATGCCATAAGGAGACGTGAAGTTTCTTTGCAGGCTATAACTGATCCCTCGGGAAATATTAGGTGTTGCAGGCACGCATGCGGAAGGTACTTTTCTTGCAGATTCTCCAGGAGAGCGTCTCTTTCATCTTGGAATTTCGGGGACGACCACAGAAAGTGTTCAATATCTCCTGTCTCGTCGCATGCCGTACAGTTCGGAGAATTGATTCGCCCCGTCTTAAACAACCAGGCCGGTGTACTAGCAGATCCTGTCCTGATTGGAAATAAAAGTTAGGCTTCCTCTCGATGAAATCTCTTGGTTACGCAGGGCTTATGCGGTGGAACCCAAAGCGAGCCAAAGTGATTTCGAATGTCCGATTTTTTCCATTGATTACTCTTTGGAGCCTTCACTTTGGGAGCATGATACAGCGCTGCACATGCAAGTGGATCAGCTTTTTTGTTGCCAGTAGTACCAATGTGGGAGGGAATCCACTGAAACTTTACCGTGAAACCTTTGTTGTTTAGTTCTTTCACGAGGGCTAGTGATTTGCGTGGGAACTGGATGAATGGCAGACCAAGGTATAGTTGCTGTTAGAGCACTGCACGGGCCGATTTTTTCAGCCCGGGCCCGGCCCGAGCCCGTTTTTACGTTGGGCAGCCCGCCCGAGCCCGATCAAAACTTTTATGGCGAGACCCGGGCCCGGCCTGGGCCCGGAAATAATCTCCCTTACCCGCTCGGCCCGGCACGCCATCTCTTTACCATAGGCCCGAGCCCGGCCCGAGCCCGACTTGAAACCGGCCCGAACCCGGCCCGAGACCGAAAAATAATGTTTTTCAGAGTTGAGATGCCTAAGAATAACTCGCTGCACATTACATGCACACCACCAGAAAGCCCGAGCCCGGCCCGGGCCCGCGTCAAAAAACCCGAGCCCGGTCCGGGCCCGGGTCAAAAAGCACACGCCGGGCCCGAGCCCGGCCCGAGCCCGTGTAAAAACTGTTCTACCCGGCCCGGCCCGGCCCACGGGCCAGGCCGGGCCCGGGCTTTCGGGTAAGCCCGAGCCCGCACAGTGCTCTAGTTGCTGTAATGCGGCCTTTGATTCCGTAAGGACAGCCACATTCTGCGAAGGTAGTCTTCAATTTGCGCAGAGCAGACGCTATTGCAACGCCTTCCACAACTGTCGACGAGGCCATACAGTCCAGACGGCCAGACCTTGCATATCTGAGAGAGGGAATATAGAACGCAGCTGCGCAGCGGTCTTCGTCTACTTTGACAGAGCCATCTGTGTATACTTGTTGGCGATTCTGGTAAGTCGTGTTCAAATGTTCCATGACTAGAGACTTGGCTTCTGCAGATGGAATGCAGCTCTTTGACAGCAATCCTGGTATATTTAGGTCGCATGTGATGTCCTCGAATGTCCAGGGCGGTTATATTTTTTCCCTCTGTCTCGAGGAGCGCAATCCTAAGACGCGAAGTGTGTTCAGTGCTGCATAAAAATGTGAACGCCCTGTTACTTATACGCCTTAACAGGGCTTTGCCGGGCGTAGACTGACTCAATCGTAGTAGCTGGATCATGAGATTCTGGGAAGCCTGAAGCTACAGAGGGCATGATTCAGCTTCGTAGAGGACTTTCTTGTTCGACGCACGCTGAGGGACTCCAAGGAAAAGTCGAATACATTTTCTGTGGGTGGCTTCTAAGCGCTCGCATTGGCTATCTGAGGGTGACATCAGAGGTAGCTGGCATAGGATCCGACTGGTAACCAACGCTGTATGTAGCCGTAGCATCGACGTCGGGTGGTTGCTCTAGCGTATTCCAGTGACTTTCTTGAGCATATGTAGCCTCTCTGACGATGACGCCACAACGTGGTCAACAGCGCGGCGCCAGAGTAGCCTGTGGTCCAAGGTAACTGCGAAGAAATAGGACGTTGGTGACTTCTCGAATCTGGTATCCGTCCATATTCAGCTTCAAGCGTGTAGATTTTCATTTAACTCCAGGAAATAGTACGAATGCTGATTTTTATGCAGATAGTGATAATCCAAGAGTTGTCAAGTGGCCCTGAATGGCATTTACTGCTCCCTGGGATATTCGTGCGAGGCGCCTGATGCTGGTAGCTGAAGACCCATATGCAGATATCATCGGCGTATATAGATATCTTCACTGGTGTTCGATGGTTTAGTACTCTAGGGAGGCTAGCCATGGCTGATGTTAAACAATAAGGGGAATAAAACACTTCCATGTGGCACGCCGCGAAATATACCTGATTTCAGTCGCTCAAAGTGTCACCAAGACAGACTCTGACGCGGCGATCATTGAGAAACGTACGTATGAAGTGCAAGATATGACCCGTGACGTCCTATAACTTGTAACTTGCTGATGATGGCTGTTTTAGACACGTAGTCGTAAGCCTTGGAAACATCCACAAAAACAGCAAGTGTCGACAGGCCATCCGCACTGTAATGTTCTAGGTGTATTGTGCAGGTCCAGCACATTGCCTTGAGGGCTTAGACGCTGCCGAAACCCAGTCACGCACGACGGTAGTTTTCGACCCTGCTCGACATACAAAGTGAGTCTTGGGCACGCCATCTTCTCCATTAGCTTCGCTGCACAGGAGGTCAGTGATACCGGTCTGTACGAGTCCAGAGCTGCAGGATGCTTTCCAGGCTTCAGAACCGGTACCACCCATGCTACCTTCTATAAATGGGGGATATCCCCTCTGGCCCACACTTGGCTTAAAAATGCAAGCAAATCTCGTCGTCGCTCAAGCGGTAGGTTAGTCAGCATCTGATTACTGATACGGTCAGGTCCCACCACACAGCGACGTCGGAGGTTGCTTATAGCTAGTTCCAACTCTCTCAGTGTAAAAGGACCATCCATCAAAGACGACGATAGCGGTGGAGGCGGGTTATTTGTGCCGGCTCACCTTCCAGAAGAGTATACTTGGGCAAATGCATTCGCAAGACAAGCGAGCGTCTTGCCTAACTTCAATGCTAGGGCTTCAAATGGCTTGTTTGGTCGAAAGTTTCCAGCAAGGTTATTAACCACCCACCATATCCTTGGAACTGGCGTGAAGACCTATAGGCTTGCCCAAAATCCTGCCCATTGATCTCTTCTTAATTTTCTCGTGTAACCATCGAATAACCGCGCTAAATCTGTTATATACTGTCTCCATTGTTGGGTCGACCTTCGTCCTATCACCCTCCGTTACGCTATTATACGGCACAGCACATAGATTATTTAGCTTTAGATCCGGAGCGGAGAAGGTAGTCGGGGAGCTTCAGCTCAGCGGTAGCTAATCTCATGCTGCGTAGCATGTCCACGAACAGGTCTCCAGATGATTCACTTAGGCCGTCCCTGTATGTATCCAAATGCGTCACAGGACAGGATTTTCGGTCATTGATTCTATATCCAGGAATGTTGACGAAGACAGGAAAATGGTCACTACCCATTCTATGTTTACTCGTCGTTGACGATGCGAGGATGTCCGCTGAGTGCAATGTCCAGTCAGTGACACTGTAAGAGGCCGGTGGTCGAAAAAACGTTGGCTGTTTGTCATTCGCCACGCAGACTCCCCCAGTGTCTAAAGCACTAACAATTTGCTTCTCACGTGCATCAATCACCTTGTCAACCCAGAGAGTATGGTGTGCGTTAAAGTCCCCACATATAATCCTCAGATGGAGTACTGCTGCAAAGGTATTGAACTGGTAGAACGTAACGTGGTATTGCACGTCTGGCATATGGCGTGGCGCTTCCATATGGAAATGTTGGCATACTTTGGTTTCCATGTGCGACACAACCAGAAATTGATCTGGAACTTGGAAGACCAGCCTCGGACAGGGCCAATATTGGCACAGGCAAGTTGCATAAGAAAAGCGACAGTTCAGGTAAATGGCACGCAAGACCCGCACAGTTCCTTTGCATAATAAGTGACACCTTTCGGCGAGATGGTGAACATTGTGTCCTGGCCACATCCATATTGTTAGGTGCTTCAAGAAGAGGCAGAGCTTAGAATCACTGACTCGAGAGCCAGGACTACTTTGAGCATGTCTTACATCGAGCTCGCCGGCATATTCTTTATGTGTGATAGCAGGGCCTTGAAGAGAGCACGTAGCACCTGTTGGCAGTCCTCCTGTGGTGTTTTTCATCGCAACGCGATTGGGGTCGCCTGCAGTGCAGACACATAGCTTCGCTGTTCCAGTTGTTCAGCAGTCTTCTTTGGGGTCTCTGTTCATGGATTTTACTGCCTTAGCCGGTCCGCTGCGCGATGGCACCACTGTATACTGGGTTCCTGAAGGAGGCTTCAGACTTGGGAAATCAGTTTCCGTCCATTTGATGTCGTCTGACTCCCTGCGACTCTCCGTCTTTTCCCTCGCCTTATTGTTCTCATCCTTTGCAGTTGGCCACAAGATAAACGTTTTCTTTCGCTTTATTGCCGTTGCCTGCGTAGGATTTGGTCTCTAATACATACCAGAGCCACATCCAAGAAAATGTTGCCAGCATAACATGTCACAAGAGGTCATTGGTTCTATGCTTTATTTTTAGCTGTTAAAGGAACCTTTAGTTTCGGAAGCAATAGGAAGTTTTGCATTTTAGCATACAAATATCTTATTGCACACTCACCCAATTTGAGCCTTTGTTATCTCCTAAATCGCTGCTGAACATGATATATTTCTTTCAATTCTCGACGTCCTCCTTGGGGGTCACAGGCGCGATCCGGCAGATAAGTGTTTGTTCTGAAAATATTTACATTATCTTCATCTGCACACAATATGCGGTATCTTTGACATCAATATTTTGGACAATAGCTCAGGTATGTAGTAGAATGTACCATGATAATTTTCGTGATCATGGGAAGCTTCACACATTGTTTAATTTCAGGCTTTTGGAGGACAACAAAGAAGTTATTCTTGCGGGAAAATCCCGAGCTCGTGTGTTCATACCCCTCTGCGGAAAAGCACAAGAACTGAAGTGGTGAGTAATCGTCATGACCAACATTAGTCGCAGATAATAATTATCTGCTGTATAAAAAATATTTCCCCGCATAACGCTTGCAGTTTTTATTGCGATAGCAATTATATGGACACTTCAAACAGATTTCTGCCGTCGCCGTAGCCGTCAGGTTCCGTATAAAGTCCAACGGAGATAAAATCGTAGCCGCGCGCCGTATGCGCGAGTGAAAGCGCGCGGGGGAAGCGCGCTATCACGGAGAGCGAATGCACGGCGGAAAGCAAACGCGACTTCTGACGAGCGAAAGGCCGGGGGGGGGGGGGGGGCAGGGTATGGGGGGAGGAACGCCGGGCGACGCTGTGCTGCGACCCCAAATGCGTATATTGCAACTGGGTGCAAGGGGAACTAGCCACTCAATCTCCCACGCGATAGGAGGAAGGCGAGAAGGCAGCGCGGGGGGGAGGGGGGCAGCTTCTACTCTGCCAACAACTGTGCTTGTACTTTGCCCGGCTACGGCGGTTGCCCGCACCATCTCTTAAAAGCGATCTCCACACAGCTCTGACCTTTGTATGCGCTGTGCATTCGCTGCTCAGTTTCCGTTGAAGCGATAGACCGCACGAACCTTCGCTCGCTGCGGCGGCTGCGCTTGCTGCCAGCGTTTTGACAGTGTTGTCTGCGGGAACTGAGTGTGATCTATTCATGTTTGCTTCTGCGCACTGACACCACTCTTGTTAATTGAGTTAGTAAGCGAATTTGTCCATGTTTATGCAGCCGATACATCTACTATCCCTATTCCGAATAGCTCTCTACTAATTTGCAATCGCAATAGATGCTTCGCCTTTTGGGCGAAACTGCGACATTTTTTCAAGTCCAAGCGCCCTTTTGTTGGGCGTTTCCCTGCTGCTAATTGCGTTTGCGCTTGCGCGCACAATCGCACCTTGATAGCGTTCTTTGTCCAACTGCTTAATTTTTTTACATATATATGGACAATATCCTTATGAAATATCATCTAGAAGCTTGGCCCAATGTCTTGAGCGGTCAGGAAGGGAGATATATTAGTTTCAGCCACTCTTGCTTAGGATACACCTGATTTTTTTTCAGAGGTCCAGGAGATGTATTGGCACGTGGTAGTAGTGGTCGAGGACACAGTAGCAAAATTTGAATCACGAAACTTACTTTTTATAAATCGAACCTGTACCCAGAAATACAGGCTACACTCAAAAACGCAACAATTGCGGCGAACACAGTCAGCGATCGTCGAAAATCTGAAATGCCGGTCAAGCTTTCGTACATGAGTCGTATAAGGTTCCAGAGTAATCGCTGGTGCCCGCGTGTGTTCAAGGAAGTACTAAACAATTCGCGTCACGCATACGATCAGAGAACACAAGCTTTGGACCCGCCGTGGTTGCTCAGTACTATGGTGTTGGGCTGCTGAGCACGAGGTCGCGGGATTGAATCCCGGCCACGGCGGCTGCATTTTGATAGGGGCAAAATGCGAAAACACCCTTGTACTTAGATTAAGGTGCACGTTAAAAAACCCCAGGCGGTCCAAATTTATGGAGTCCCCACTACGGCGTGCCTCATAATCAAAACTGGTTTTGGCTCGTAAAACCCCATAATTTAATTTTTTAACACAAGCTTCGGTGACAACAGACAACGGATAGAACCATCGATAAGATTACTGTAGGTTCCAAGTTAGTAGGTGAAATGCGGTCCCCGAGGAAAGGATAAATAAGTGAGCTTGTCAACGTCTACGAACATTTTTTCTTGCAAACGGCCATGATGCATCGAGTCATACTTTCAGCTTGAAACTCTCAGAAACATAGCTTAGCAGCTGCTAAAACCAGAAATAATAGATGTATCGATTTTGCAGATCAAATCTTGTGCTTCATTTACTGTTCGGCCGTCCATATTACCCATAAAAATTTCGAGACAAGCGTTCTGTGCAAGTCATCATATATAGCTTTGAGTAAAGCTATACAGGGTGTCCCAGCTAAAAGTAGCCAATGTTTTAAAAACGACAGAGTGTGAGAGGAAGTTCAACCAACTCAGTGGTGTTGAAGACAGCCTGTCCTAGTCTGCGGTAGTTTTTTTCGTTTTGCAAAGTGAATTAATTAGTATAAACTAATTGCCTAACTTTTTTAAATCTTGACTTCACTAAGAAAGTGCCAATACGAAAGTTGTAGATCAAATTTAAAAATGGCGGACTGATGTGTTAGCAACTAAGTGAATATTGACACAATAGGACAACTAGCTGTTCTATTGACACTTCACTTCGTGAAGCCAATATTTAAAAAGTTAGGCAATTAGTTTATAATACATATTTGACCTTGCGAAACGAAAAAAAAAATACCGCAGACTAGGACACGCAATCTTCAACACCACTGAGTTGGTTTGAGCTGTCTATCTCACTCCGTCGTTTTTAAAACATTGGCTACTTTTAGCTGGGACACCCTGTACATGTATAGCTTTGACGCTAACAAACTGGGAAACGCTTCTACGAAATGGCTGTTGAAACACTTAGAAATCTAAATGTTGTCTTAAAATCAAGCGGTGTTTTTTCAACACGTCTTTACCTTGTAGTGTTGTTTTGTTGGTTTTATTTGTCACTGAAACTTGTTTTACATCTAGGTTTTACGACCTCGGCCACACTGTGATTGGTGTGGAATTCGTGGAGGGATGCGTGCTCAGCTACTTCGCCGAAAACGGTCTGCAATTCGAAGAGGCCACTTGTCCCATCACTAAATGCAAAATACTGAGGGTAGGCAAAGCTTTTCGGCCACTAGGCTTCAGAAATTTCATTTCAAAAATCACAAAAAATGATCAGTTGACGTGTGGAGTAGTGGAATTAAGGACACAATTTGTTGCCCGAGAAGTTGTCTACATTTCATTTGGGCCAGTGTACACTGGCCCAAAGATAGATTATGAAAAGCTATTTCATAGATTATGAAAAGGCATTTGATTCAGTAGAGATACCGGCAGTCATATAGGCATTGTGCAATCAAGGAGTAAAGGAGGCATACGTGAATATCTTAGCAAACATCTAAAAGGATTCCACAGCTACCTTGGTTCTCCACAAGAAAAGTAGAAAGTTACCTATCAAGAAAGGGGTCAGGCAAGGAGACACAATCTCTCCAATGCTATTCACTGCATGCTTAGAAGAAGTATTCAAGCTCGTAGACTGGGAAGGCTTAGGGGTGAGGATCAATGGCGAATATCTCAGCAACCTTCGGTTTGCAGATGACATTGTCCTATTCAACAACAATGGAGACGAACTACAGCAAATGATTGAGGACCTTAACCAAGAAAGTGTAAGAACGGGGTGGAAGATGAATATGCAGCAGACAAAGATAATGTTCAATAGCCTGGCAAGGAAACAAGAATTCAGGATCGCCAGTCAGCCTCTAGAGTCTGTAAAGGCGTACGTTTATCTAGGTCGATTACTCACAGGGGACCCTGATCACGAGAAAGAAATTTACACAAGCATAAAATTGGGTTGGAGTGCATACGGCAGGCATTGCCAAATCCTGACTGGTAGCTTACCACTGTTGTTGAAAAGGAAATTGTACAATCACTGCATTCTACCGGTGATAACATAGGGAGCAGAAGCTTGGAGGTTAACAAAGAACCTAGAGAACAAGTTAAGGACCGCACAAAGAGCGATGGAACGAAAAATCTTAGGACTAACGTTAAGAGACAGGAAGAGAGCGGTGTGGATCAGAGAACAAACGGGGATAGCCGATATTCTAGTTGACATTAAGCGGAAGAAATGGAGCTGGGCAGGCCATGTAATGCGTAGGATGGATAACGGGTGGACCATATTAGGGTTATAGAATGGATACCAAGAGAAGGGAAGCGCAGTCGAGGTCGGCAGAAAACCAGATGGGATGATGAAGTTAGGAAATTTGTAGGTGCAAGTCGGAATACGCTATAGCGAAAGACAGGGGTAATTGGAGGTCGCAGGTAGAGGCCTTCGTCCTGCAGTGGACATAAATAATAGGCTGATGATGATGATGACACTGGACAACATCGTGGACGTCGTTACCTTTTTAGATAACGAAAGGTCAAAGGTAAACGTAACAGCAGCTGTATTTTTTTAAATATAAAAAGTGCGTATGACATAGTCATACCGAGGCTCTCGGATTGCTCATGAATGAGCGGAATACGGTCATTGGGGCATTGAAATAACGCGCCTTTTTTAGCCTCTGCGATGGTTTACTCAGCTTCCAAATCCGGACACCCCATCTCGGCTCAGGAGGCCGTGTATAAAAGAACATTCAATTCGCAAATCTTACTTTTCACTTCCAGTGAAATTCGAGGAAGAACATTACGCGTTATACACATGTTTCTCCAAGAAGTAAACGCATTTTACGAAACAAATTAAGGGGGAATGTCCGCAGAATCGCTAACAGGGTGTGCAGCAAGCAAGAGTCCTTCGTCCTTGATGGTATGAAGCAGTAATCGCATGTTTGCCTCACATTTTCTAGCAGATATCGAGTGCCATATATTACACATAGACAACATCTACATTTTTACTTCGGCATCTACGAGTGAAATTAATTAAAGTCAGATTAAAAAGTCAACAATTCCATTCTAGAGCATCACTTGAGTCTCTGTGCTGGGAAGTCAACGGTGCTGCCTTTTATTTGTGAAATTGTAAAAAAAAAACTATCGCTTACTGGAAGCAGCCATGGGTAAATGCGTATCATGGATGAAACAAATGGGAGTGGCGGAGACGAATGTAAACAATGTCGTACATGTTTTTCGCTACTATAGTTTGACTTGCGATGTAGGAGTCCTACAGACCCGTTGTTCATGCTCTATGGTCTTCGCTACTAGTATCCACATTTGTAAACATTTGTTATGAAGCCAAGTGCTTCTGGGCGAAAACTAGTGGGGCATTGAAATAACGTGCCTTTTTTAGACTCTGCAATGGTTTACTCAGCTTCCAAATCCGGACACCCCATCTCGGCTCAGGAGGCCGTGTATAAAAGAACATTCAATTCGCAAATCTTACTTTTCACTTCCAGTGTCCAACGATTGTTGACACTTTTTCTAAAGCCAAGTACAACTCCGCGAAATGTTCCGAGGCATTCGAATTGCCCTCCTTTTAAAGGAGGGTGCCATATCTTAGCTCAGATGGCCTTTTATAAAAGCAAAATGGCTACGAGCAGCCCACGAGGCTTGTACCCAAATTTGTGGACACGACTTTTAGGCTTGAAAATGCTTTTTAAGTAAGCTTTTTTTTTCTGTGAGCTGATGCATTAGTCCTTAATATATTTTTAACAGCTGTCATTTTTTTTTGCCTACATTGTTTTGACTGGTCAACACTTGACTGGTCAACACTTGAGTAATTTTTGCTAGAACTCCAAAGAACATAAATTTTGGAAAAATAACGTCCTTCATAATGCGAAGGGGCCTTGGTGTTTGTCTCGGTCTAGTGAAGGCAACGTCAAGTAAACTGTCAGTGACGGAGGCAGGAGAGCAGTTTTGACATTCACACGAATGTTTGCTAGATTTAGCTACCTTCCTTTATGTTTAGCGACAAACGTTTTCAATTTCGCGCCCACCGCCTTTCTTTATAGCGACGTTAGAGATCAATTGGGGATATTTTAGCAAACAATAGGGTGGAAAATTTGCCTCGAAAATAGCCTGCCATATCATGCTGTGGTATTCAAAAGCTACATGTTAGCGGCCTACATGGCCTGTAAGGCATTTGTACGCGCTCTGACCATGGTTCAGCAATGGTTGCTTGAATGACCGTAGCATAACTACCCTGCGCCATTGCAGCCATTGCAACCTTATACATTATTTTCTTAATTTCTTTCTTGCGTAGACCACAGACCACCGTTTGCAAGTGTTTATCTGCAACATTTTGGATTTTAAAAGGTAAATTACTCCTTGAGTTTTTAAATAATTTCTTTTTTTGGATGTGCTGGGAGCGCTCGTTAATTATGCTCGTTAAGAAATGCAAAAATATATTGCCATTACGATGTGGGTGCCTTGGTGTATTTAAAAAAAACACTGTCCACTTTTTATCCAGAAACTAAAGCAACTATTTTTGAACATTTATCCTAGCAGAAGAAGTGCATGTACACATGGCATTTTATTGCTATTGTAGCGCTAATTCAAGCAGATCAATCTAGAATTTGCGGACAATCGGGATGCAATGAATACCAGTAACTCACGTTGTGAAACAATATAACGAGCAAGTACATTTTCTTCGATTAGACGTGGTTTTATACCCTGTAGTGAACGGTTTGCGTTGTTTTTTGTTTCTGTTTTACGCCTAAATACAGACTGTTGGCGATAAAAGAGTGTGTGACGATATTCAATTTTCCTGTTATCGAAATTCTTAGCACTGCGGAAACCCGTTTAGTTATTTCTCACACTATTTATTCACAAGGCACGTGGCATAATGTCATTGTTTTTTCAGTAACCGAAAGTTAGTGGTATTTTTTGTGGGGCTTGTACTTTAGATAACGTTTCAAACAAAGGTAATAGTGTTGGCAGATGTGCGATGACATTGTCTGCGACTGTTGGCGTTGAGCCTGCGATGTAGGTCGGGATCCGCATAAACAAATTTTAATAGCTATTGAGAGTTCACCTAAAGAGAAATGCCGTGATACATTATTTTACTTATTAGCTAGTGCCTTTAGAATATTGCTGCAGTGAATGAAAGAATATTACCTGTAGAGTTGTAAAACGTCGTTATACTTCACACAGGCACACGATGAAAACAGATATTCGCGTGTTACTCGTGTTCTTGAGGTACAAGATTAATGCGGTGTTTGACAAAATTCGTATTTGTCTGGAAGAATTTAGTTTGGAGGCCACGCAAAGTAACTCTAAGAAGCAAGAAATGTGCATACGTTTATGGGCACTTCATCCTAATGATTGCTGCTCTGCAACTATGTCACTGTAAGCAGCGTAGGTGATATTGAGATTCTGCGACCGAATGAAGTATTTAGCTGCTGAAAGACCTGAGAAACGTGTATTAGCCTAATTGTGGTTAAATAGCTGCCTCCAAATACGCCATCGCACACTCATACTCGCAAGAAACGTATATTGACGGCCGCAACGAGAGACCCCTTCTGTCGATGCTCAGAGTTACCAATTTATTTTAGTTGTGCAACTCGCTCACTCACGCTTTCTCATATGTACAGCTGGAATGTAAAACACTAATTACAACTAAGAAAAAAGTACATTTCAGGTGTTTCACATTTCCCAGAAGAAAATTAAAAGAAACTAAGATAGGTGATCACAATGCTCCGGCTGAGATCAGAAATTTTCTGAACTTGCTCAGAAAACCTCTGAGGAAAGGGGTTTTATCACATCCTCATATTCTATGCGTATGGCTAGTTTCCCAGTTTCTGGCAAATACGGTAAATGTTTCTGGACACATTCATTTTATTAGCAGAACAGTAATCGTGTTCTGCTGACTCGAAATATATATAAGCGCCCAGCCCCAAAATAACCACGTCATCGAAGGCACGTAAACCGGAGAGGAATGAAACTTCACGTACTTATTCACTCACTTTGTGAGTTGAATAAATAAAATAGTTCTTTTTATATACGAAGTGTGTTTTCTTGAAAGAGGTTAATTTCCTTTTATAGATACGTGTTTTTTGAACCATCCACATGTACGTCACGGATGCATGCCTCTGGGTATTTCGATTGCTCACGATCAAAGACTTTCCCGAGTGACAGTGTTCGTTTGACTTTCTGATCTTGGCACCAGCGTCGCGGGGAGTCCGTTCATAGAAAGATACGTCCACGATGGTATATTTAAAATTTTGATAAAAACAATGAAAATTCTTTGCACTTCACAGCCGAAAGCTCTATGTTACTACTTTGTTTTCGGTTTAATTAAACTTTTGAAAAAGCAGTGCTCGCGTTTCGGGCCGCTATCGTTTGCATAATATTTAATTTGGCTGCCTGAGATTCTTGAGCAACTACTACGCTACTTACATTAGGTTCCTGCACAAGACAGCTCGCACTACACGGGGAAGACAAAAAAAGTATTTTCACAAAAGACCAATGCTGGGCTGAATTATGATTTAGTAAGTTTCACGGACTGCCCCAAAGGGTCAAATAATTAGTGCCGAAGGCAGTTATCACAAACTAAGAAGTTGGGAAACAACCTTGTCTTAGAAAATTCGTACAATAGGTTATCTGATACAGAACTGCTAAGAAATTTATACATTTGACAGAATGGTATCATTAGTCAAAATACCTTGAAAGCAACCTCATCCCTTGTTTACTATATAGACCAGCACCCTCCCTTATGTGCACAGATTTCTAGTGAATGATTGATCAACATATTTAACAAGTAAGAGTATTGAAAAGGATTTTGAAACGTATTCAGGGCATCTTATTCATGCCGCTGATAAGAACAAAGATAGGGCTGTAGCTGAAATCTGTAATGCCCATATCAAGATACGAAAATGTATCCTTATGACCATGTGCAGGACTCGCAAACATCCAGAAAAACAAAACGAAAAAAAACTGTAGATTGAACAGTTCCAATGGGTCGCTTGGGAAATAAAATAACTAAATAAATTGAGGGTAAATAGTACTAATGCAAATTCAATTACTAAAGAAAGCAGTAATACTGCTATGGGCATTCGCCTAGAAAAACAGGATTTCAATTTTTTTTGTTCATCCTTCTGCATTTAACTTCTTTGTCGCAGGGAATGCGCTGGAACCATGGATATTGTTTGGGACAAATCTGGATTTACAGCTATGAGAGTAGAGGACCGTGCCAGGTAAAGAAAAAATATTTTTATCGCACTCCTAAGTGCCAAGAACGATGTCGCTGTGCGAAAACAATAGAAGTGTTTTGTTACATATGCACAAGCTATTCTTGTCCGAGCAGGTCAGCAATACACACAGTGATGATTTAGAACGCCACATACCTATTAAATATACATTGTTAAACAGTAAATGATTTTGATCACGCTGTGGTTATCATTTCCTGTGGATTGCCCAGCGTGCAAATGTTTTACTGAAGGTGTGCTAACATCCAGTCAGCTTCGAGCCCTAGAAGTCATGCGCCTACTTATTCTTGTAATAGCGGTGTAAAACGCCTAAAAATAATTATTTCTATTAAACGGGTCATCAAACACTATTAGAACTGAGTAAGAAAACGCAGCTGATGTTTCGTACAGATTGCTGTGAGTATGCGAGCCAAGTATTATTGCATGCATTCTCCAGGGAATTTCTATTCTCGTGTCAAGTACAGCAAAGAGTCGCTTGTTCTCGCTTCTGTAATGCCATCATGCAGCGTCATCGAAACAATAAACCCGCAAACACGATTGGCTGATACTGTGATCGCGCGATCATTCGGAGTAGTAGGTGATTGTTAATTTTGAGTTAAATTAACGAAAAATATATAGGTCTGCGATCCGGAAAATTTTGTGCATAGATGCGTTAGCTGCTGGTACGAGACACACATGATATAAGGGGAATCTAGGCGGCACGTGGCAACGGGCATGCATGTAAGCGCGGATGTGAGCTTGAAAACCAACACACCATCGCCGTCCTTTCATCGTCATTAGCCCGTCGTGGGCATTTTATTGTGGGTCATTCCATCGACGTCATTTTGTCACTGTGAGTCCACTGGCCTGATCGCATCATCGTCATGCTTTTGTCGTCACGCCTTCGCCCTCATTTCGTAATCGTCATCCCACCTTCATCGTCATTTTCTCAAGCTCTCGGCGACATGTCATCATTGTCGCACGGTCAGCGTCATTTCAGCATCGCCCTACCTTTTTTTATCATGTCGTCGGCGTTATGCTATTGTAATTATTTTAGCGTGGTCATATTATTGTCATGATGCTCTCGTTGTCATACCATCTGCATTGTTTCTACATAAATATCACTTTTTCGTCATGCTGTCAACGTCATACATTCATCGTCACTCCGTCATGGTCATGGCCGTCGTGCCGTTGTCATCTTCGGCGCCATTTATCGTCTTAATGCCATTGTCACCAGTGCAACACTGACGTGCAGTCGTCGTCAAGCCGTCGTGGTCGTTTCGTTGTAGGTTTGTCGTAGCGATTCGCATTCTTGCCAGGGCGTCGTCGTCATATAGTCGTTTTCATTTCGGCATTGTCACACCATTGTAGTCATTCCATTCTCGTGATGTCATTGTAATTACTTTAGCAGTGTCAGCATATTGACCTCAAGCTATTGTGTCATTCCAGCTCCTTAATTCTCTTTGTCACACTACCCTGGTCATGCCGTCTTCGTCATGTCATCATCGCCACTTCAGCACTGTCATCTCGCGGTCGTCATACCATGGTTGTGAAATCGTCGACATCGATATTCGGTCGTTGTCATGACGTCGCCATCCTTCCGTTGTCGTCATGCTGTCCGGGTCGTTCCATCGTCTTTATTCTGCTATCCTCCTAAGAACCCTTGTACAATATATTGCACATTGCCTTGAACATTTTTTTAAGTTCACTCGAAGTGGTTACGCAAAATAGTGTTTCTGGATATGAAGTACGGTGCCTTTGTGAATGTAACGATGTGGATTACTCATGTTCTTGTCATCCGCTTTCGAGGAACTTGCCATTCAATTGAACTAAGTCCTCTGTGTCGTCCGGGACGGCCGAAAACAACCTTGTGGTGTGTTTCGAAATCACTGAGATTGCGTGACAATACCGGACGCGGCAGCAACATGGCAATGTACTACACGCAGTTCCATCTTCATAATATAGTTTGTACCATAGCAGATATGAGGAGATGCCATTTTTTTCACGTACATGGAGATACAGTTTTGGGCCTCTAACCATGGTATTGCCATTGCCGTTATGCCGTCATCGCCATTCTATTGTTTTCGTTATGTCTTCTTCATACCCTGATCTTCGTGCCATCGCCGTGATACATTTGTCGTCATGCGTGGCAAGTGCATGATCGAGCGCTACGAGGTTATGTTGAGCAAGGCAGTTCCAAGTTAAACTGTGTACAACTGGGTCATGTGACCTCTATTTGCCAATGATGGCTAAGCGGGAATAGCCTTCTTCAAAGACCTATAAAAGTTTCGCTTAAACTGATCCTCCCTGGGCCACGGCATCCGCACACTTTTTACTTGGCCAAACTTCTAACGCATGGCCTAGTGCCATGCATTCATTATCACTCAAGATGCTGCTTTGAAAATGCTTGCCTTTGGAGTTCTTCTCTTTATGTTCGAACAATATTTTGTAGTGTTCAAATATTTTAATGGGTAAGTATTATATGCCCCATTACGCGAAAGTGCGTCGGCGTCGGCGTGACCAAAAGATGGTACCAAAAATAACCCACGGCGCAAGGAATGAAGCACGTACAATATTGCAGTAGAGCGGCAAGTTGCGTTTTTATAGCGCAGTATGGCCCCTTCTACAAGATGAACGTGAAATATTGCTCGGGTTGATGTCAAGTTTCTCAGGGAGGTCGATGTAAACAATGTAAATAATGGCTTTGAAAAGTGAATTTGGTACGCTTTGGTCTGGGTGGGAATCGAGCCCGAGCCTCCGGGGTGTACGCATCCCCGTCGCCACGGCTGTTGTTCGGTTCCGGCTGACTAAAGGTGTGTCTAGTGCGTGCGTCATTGCACACGTCCGGTCGCAGCCATCTGGCTCGCTAAATGTGTGGCCTAGTGCGTGCGTCATTGGGCACATGACGGCGAAGCCAATTGAGAGGGGGTGGCGCCACGTTAGTATATAAAATAAGCGCGTTCATTACTTTCCGAGGTCTACAAACGTTATAGTGCTTTCACCTAAGCAGTCTGGAGTGTCTCAGCCGAATTGTTTTGGACACCTGACTTGCACATTTAGTGATACTGGAAAAGATAGCGATATCACCGCCTCTTTCTATAATTCCATTACGTTACGCTATCCAGAGTGAAGGGTTAAGTATATAGTTTCCTAACGCACGCTTCCCGACAGGTATGCTGCGGTAATCAAGAGTCTGCTGGCCCCGGACTTCTCGTACGGCATGTGGACGGTTGTTTATGATGCGCCCAGTGTTGCTGACACGAGTGAGTCTGCTGTTTCTTGATATACGCTGTATTTCTTTTTTTACTTTCAAAACTAACAAAAAATAGTGAGCGATTTCACTCTGTGAAGGTGGATGACCAGGGAAACTGTTGAGCACGTGACACAGAGGTGACAGAAATCTGAACAAAGTGCGAACACATTTATCGTCTTGATCGGCGATCATCGTGACGATAGGTGCGCACACGCATTCTCGTATCACCTCTGTAATTGGTATATTATTTCCATCATATTCGCGTTTAGTTCGGACTGGGGCGGAGCAACGCGCTTACGAAGAGCGACGGCAGGAACAGATACGAGAACGCAATCGTCGCCGACGTCCGGAAAACACCATCGACGAAGTTCGTGCACAAAACGCCAAGTGCATGCAGGACGTCGTTCTCCGTAGCCGCGTTGCTCTTCAGGAGTCCGGACCATGCGCATCCTCTCCATCACAAATAATACGAGAGAATACTAGGGAAATTCAAGATGGAGGACAGAAACTTGTCTTTCTGGTTTATTATGTACATTCGTGTGGAAGACGGGACCACCGGCCCGAGGAGCCGGAGGAAACTAGACACGCGTGCCGTTTCTACGGCACCACCGTCACAGGAGAAGGGAAGGAATAGAAACTAGACACACAAGCGCTTGAAACGCCGAGAAAGAGAGAGCGGAGCGAACGTAGGCACTTTTTGGGCAACGTAGGCTTTTTGGGCAAAAGTCAGATCGTAGCACCTGTCCGTAGTACTTCGTACCCAAGTGCCTGGACCGCTTTGGGTCCCAGGTGTGACATGGGTAGTTCAAGGACGCGTTACATACTCTGAAGCCCGCCACCCGGAGCCCACAGAGGTATGTGCCATTGCGCTTCGACCCTTTCTGCACATTCCCCAGGATCTGTCCACATTTGTGTTGACCTACACGAAAAATACGTGGAACCCTAGCTATGTACAGCTTAGCTGTAAAAAGAAAGGCCTACAATGTTTACCTGAATCACGGTATTGCATAATAACTATATCTGTCCACGCGTACATGATCTGCATGACACAACAAAGCAATACATTTACTAAATAAACTAAGCACATTTTTTACTTAGTTAAATTTTATTGCACATGGTTATAACGTAATTCTGAAGGGAATCATATTAGTTTAACTCTATGTTTGCACCGTCGAAAATGAGAATGCAGACCCCGAAAAGAACAGGGGTCAAATTTTTCGTTCCATCTGCCTGATTACACGCCCAGCACCATGAAGTGTAGTTCACAGAGCAATCCACGTGCGGCGTGGAAGGGTAGCGTGAAAGAAATACGCGGACACCTAAGCACTTATGAGTTGTGAATGCGAAATGATTAATATCTAACAGAACACCGCTGAGCGCTCCTTCGAATATGAACTCCTCGAGGGCAAGTGAGCGTGTTGAGGCAGGCGCTTGGGCAATGCCTCCTAGATAACACAAGGCCGGTGGTGAAGGTAACAACTTTATTGAGGCGAAAGCCTTTTATGTCTGATCATTCAATCGACCTTCAACCTCGTTGAGCGAAAACTATGTCGTCGAAGTGAAATCGTGTTTAGAAAAAAGTTGTCGCAGTTTCACCTGAAAGGTGAAGCATCAATTGCGATAGCAAATTTGTAGAGAGATATACGGAGTAATGATATTAGCTTTATCAGCTGTATAAACTTGGACATGCAGCAGCACCGGCAACGCGCCGAACTGTTGTCGACGCCGTCGGCATTTTGCCCGCGTTCGCTCAAAATGCGTGCGGCGTTGGTGACTGTTGCCGGAGCCTCTGATATAAATAGGCACTTGGTGCCGCAGCTAAACGTCGCCTCCCTTCCCTCCCCCTTCCCCCCCCTCCCCCACGGCCTCTCGCGCATCGGAAGAAGGCGCGTTTGCTCTACATATATGGTGATTGTAAAGGAGGAAAGAGACGCCTACTTCTGCAGCCCTTAAGGAAGCACGGCGCAGAACGCGCGTTTGTTCTCCGCCGTGCGTTCACTCCCCGTGAAAGAGCGCGTCCCTCGCGCCCTTTCACTCGCACATACAGCGTTCGGCGGCGCGCGGCCACGATTTCATCTCCATTGACGTCATACGGAACCTCACGGCGACGGCGACGGCGACGCCGACGGCGACGGCGACGCCGACGGCAGAAATCTGCTTTTGAGTGTCCATATAATTGCTATCGCAATAAAAAGTTTATTTCAACAACAGACGATACGAACACTGAGACACAATGACGGCTCAATTCCACTAGGGCGATAATATAAAAAACGTACGGAACACTGTATACACGGCATGTTTTTTGTAGAAATATCCGAGTCCACACTCACTAACATATAACCACATACGGACCCACGGAAACGCACATTTACACATGAACTAATTGTGACATTACATAAAATGATGTTGAATATATACAGTATGCACAATGGTTATTTACAATTATAATGTGACAGAGGCACATTACATGAATTTGTAGTGATGGCATGAGAAGAGTATTTACAAAAAATGATCACCCGTACAAGATCACGCACTCACAGAAATCACGGGCACGTATACACACTATGTATATTCAGTGAATTTTTTTTATGGCCTGGCTACAAGAACCAGGCTGGTCGGAAATTAAGCCATACGCGTCCATCAGCCACCAACAGGAAACCGCATGACCACTGTCGAAGGAATTCCTCTTCCCCATGGAAGAACTCCTCTGACAAAAACGACAGTAGCTCCGAGTAGAGCCTCTCCAAAAGTGGAAACAGAGCGCGGCGGCGATGTCCCACGGCAACTGCTTCGCAGTGGTTACGCCATAGACAAAATAGCCCCGCTGCTATTAAAAGTCGCCCGAAGCGGCCACGTGAGCTACGACCAGATGTATTAAAGCGGCTAACTCCAAGACCACGGAAACCAACATGCATGGTCCTCCAAAACACCCTAGCAACGACGGATTGCAGCAGCACATGCTTGTTGGATTCTTGAAGGGGGCAATTGGGCCAGTCGCGTAGATGGGCAGGCAGAAAGGACGCCGTTATCGCACCCCACGACACATTATTGGAACGTGCGCGGCGCGCTAGGGGAACCATACGAAGCAGTAAGGCTGACATTGCATCTACAACACGGTTTTCGAGCGCGTCTTCATCAGGACATACCTGTTGTACGTGGCGATACAATGCCATGGCCGTAGAGTAAAATGGAGGTGCGTTTACCACTTGTGGTCTGCGACTTATCTGTATGCCCGGTAACATGTAAACAATTTTTGTGTGAAGAAAATAACAGGCGAGTTCATGTGTGGGGCACTGATCACCGTGTAATAGGCGAAGCAGAAATCACAGTGGAAGCAACCGGCAGCGAACGGACACGGATGAGAACGCGAACCCACCGCGAGAGCGTGGTTGTCCAAGTGCCACGCGACATACCAGGGGCGGTATTCTGTAAAATTTCAATTAGTGGACTGTCCATTTCGGCTGTCGCTGATTGGCTGCTGCTTGAAGTGCAGGAACGTGCCAACCAGTCTCTTTCCTGCACGTGAAGCAGCAGCCAATCAGCGACAGCCGAAATGCACAGTCCACTAAGTAGACTCTTACTGAACACTGCCCCTGTTTTGTACTGCCCAACCCGAAGAAGCAACCAAGAAGGGACTGCAATGATCTAGTAACCCGTAGTGGGGGCTGTACAACGTGACAAATGTACCACAAATGACCGCAAAATGTAGACGGTGCTAAGTACCTTCCTTCTAATAGGGGTAAATCAAACCCTTGCACCTCCAGATTATTTCGCCTCACATCTTCAACAATTCAAAGCCACACAGAGTTAGATGTGCCATCATAGGTGTAATCAAGACCTAAAATACGAATGGAATCGCTCTTTTGAAGGCGGAAAAAAGGGTTAGGCCTGTCTGCGGGAACCAACGAACAAATACCGACATTTTGAAATGTTTACCGCAGCACCTGAACTATTTTCATACTCAGTGAAAATTCGAAGGCGACGGGATAAGCTATCTTCATTCCTGAGATACAATGTGACGTCATCGGCGATGGTCGTCACTTTCAGAATACCGCTACCAGGCAGTGGGAGAGCGCACACGTAAGGGTCTCTCAGTAGCGATCACAGAAATGGCTCAAGGCTTAGCACAAAGAGTACTGGGGATAGCGGGCACCCTTGACGAAAACCACGAGTAACGGGAAATGGTGCACTTTCACGACCATAAAGAAACAACGTACTTCGAATATTTGAATAGGCGTTCCCAATAAGCTCAACAAAATCTCACGAAAAGCCATACGAAGTCAGTATACTAAATATGTAGCTATGTTCAAAGCAATCGAATGTCTTTTCTTGATCTAGTGAAACCAAGAGACCACGTGCTGACCTGGTCAGCGTGTACGTGATTATGTCACGCCTAACGAACGCGAGACTATGTATCTCTCTTCGACCGAGCAAGCCTGATGGTGTCCGATTAAGGAAGGCATCAGGCTTCCCAAGCGTCGAGTGACAAGAGCTGTGCGGTTTTGTAGTCAACGTTGAGAAGCGCGATTGGCCTCCATTCCTCTGGACGAACTGATGATGTATCATGCTTAAGTATCAGCACAATGCGACCGTCACGAAAACTAGCCGGGAATTCAAAGTTCTCAAAGCAGCGGCAGATAAGAGACACGAAAGTCGCGCCAATATCTTGCCAGAAGGTTAGATAAAATTCAACGGGCAGCCTGTCCGGCCCTGGGGCCGAGACACGTTTCATGGCAGATAATGCCACCTTTACCTCATCAGCTGACGGTCATGCACAAAGTTGGTCAGCCACCTCAGGTGGAACCTGAGGCAGCCCACTAAGCATTGTACAAGATCCTTGAGTACTGTAGTGAAGAAGAGGAAGAAGTGCTCTTGCGTCTGTCGATGTGCGCACCATCAGCGTGCGTGGACTGCCTCGATTGCGTGAGACGTCTATTAAATCATCATATCACATTTGGTGGAAGGTGCTGCAATCCCCGACGTCACCCTGGAACTTCGCAGCCGAACGTTGCCGACTGCTTCAGCCGCTACCATGCTCGAGCCCACCGACAATCCGCCAGCAGCTTCCGCCGCGCCCATCATTTGCGGCGCCGTCCAGCGGCAGCGGGACCCCCCCCCCCCCCCCCCCCCCCCGTCTTCAGCGGAGCCGGTGAGACTGACGTGGAAGATTGGCTCTCTACCTATGAGCGCGTCAGTGAGAACAACAAGTGGGATGACTCGACGAAGTTACGTTCCGTCATCTTCTATCTTGCTGTCGTTGCGAACCTCTGGTTCCGCAATCATGAGCGGGACCTCCAAACCTGGTCCGCTTTCAAGGCAGCAATCACGGAAATATTCGGCCGCCCAGCCTTACGAAAGCTCTGTGCTGAACAGCGTCTACGCCAGCGCGCTCAACAGCCCGGCGAGACGTACACCAGCTACATAGAGGATGTCGTCGATATTTGCGCCCGCGTCGATTCTACCATGAGTGAAGAGGACAAGGTGAAGCACATCCTCAAAGGCATCGAGGACGACGCATTTCAAATGCTTCTCGCACGAAACCCTTCATCTGTCGCAGCTGTCGTCACTCTTTGCCAGAGCTTCGATGAGCTGCGTCGCCAGAGGGTCCTTGCGCGCAGCGCTGTTGCACCCGGCCACTCTCTCTCGGGCCTCACGCTTCCCTCCAACTCCTCGCCAGAATCCTCACTCTCCGTTCAGATTAAGGATTTTATTCGTGAGGAGGTGGCGCGCCAACTGTCTATGCTGCCTCTCAGCGATCGACCCCTACAGCCTGACACATCTCTGGCTGCTCCCATTAGGAGAGCCATTCGCGAGGAACTTGCCGACTCGCTACCTTTGGCTCAACCATGTCCTCCCGTGGTGGCACCTCTCACCTATGCCGCAGTCGCAGCGCGACCTGCGCCGCCGACATTCGCATTTCCTGCAACAGTGCGACCTCAAGCAGTGCCAACTCCCGTGTTGCCTCCTATTCCGCCTCGAAGCCAAGTTCAGAACCCTTGGCGCACACGCGACAACCGATCCATATGTTTCGCTTGCGGTTTCGCCGGCCATGTCGCGTGCTTCTGCCATCGTCGCATGCCACCTACTAACCCTGCTGTCTCAACGCCTGGGTATGGATATTCCCACGATGCTACCGGCCATTCCATGCATCCCGACCCAGAGTATCCGCCGTCTTCTCGACGCCCTTTCGGCAACCATCGTTCTCCGTCACCACGTCGTCGCTCACTTTCCCCCTTACGTCGTCGCCAGTCACCTAGCGAGGGAAACTAGTTCCTGCAGTTCTGCAGGCACGAACTGCCAGCTTCGCGACTTCTACAAGGCCTGCACAGTCGCCACGCAATTTACTGGACGTTTTGGTTGAAGGAACCGCCACAATTGCGCTTATTGATACTGGGGCTGCGGTTTCTGTTATGGACGAAAAGCTTTGTCGTAAGCTTCGCAAGGTCACCACGCCGTTGTCTGGTTTACTACTGCGTACCGCGAGTGCGCAGCATATAGCACCACTCGCTCAATGTACCGCAAGAGTGCTCATTGCCGACGTTGTTTATGTTGTTGAATTTTTCGTGCTTCCTTCATGTTCACATTACATCATTCTTGGCTGGGACTTCTTGTCTCACCATCGTGCCATCATCGACTGTGCTCGGGCCGAAGTGGCAATTTTCCCGCTTTCAGAAGCCTCGCTGCCTGACCCTTCTGAAAGTAAAGCCGCCAAGCTCACAGTTGTCTCCGATACGAACATACCACCCGAAATGTCGGTTCTTGTGCCCGTATCTTGCTCCGCCGCGCCAGATGCTACGGTGCTTTTTACACCATCGCCTATTTTTCTACGTCACAAGGCCCTACCTCTAGAATTTGCCGTCCTCAGCACTGTATCTGGATTATCCACTATGCTTGTGTGTAACCCGCTTCAATCCCCTGTGACCTTACTGCGTGAAGAATCCCTTGGTCGTGTTCAGCCCCTTGACCCGCTTCACATTCTCGATACTTCCGACGACACGGCCTGTTATGAGCTCGACGCCCTCACTTCTCCATTGCTGTGCGCATCATCATCATCATCATCATCATCATCATCATTGTCGTCGTCGTCGTCGTCGTCGTCGTCAGACGTTCTTGAATCTGCCTTGGACGCCGATCTGCCACCTGCGTACCGCCAGCAAGTCCTCGCGCTTCTTCAGAATTTTCGCTCGTCGTTTGATTGCGACCAACCATCCCTGGGACGTACGGCGACCGTCACTCACAGCATCCACACTGGTTCCCATCCACCATTATGCCAGCGGCCATACCGCGTGTCGGCAGCCGAGCGACAAATAATTACCGAGCAAGTCGACGATATGCTGCATCGTGGCGTCATTCGGCCTTCCCAGAGTCCTTGGGCGTCTCCTGTAGCATTAGTACACAAGAAGGACGGCTCAATACGCTTCTGTGTGGATTACCGTCGGCTCAATAAGATAACTCGTAAAGATGTCTATCCGCTGCCTCGGATAGATGACGCCCTCGACTCCCTACAAGGCGCGGAGTATATTTCATCCTTGGATCTTCGCTCCGGCTATTGGCAAGTGCCGATGGCTGAAGACGACTGTGAGAAGACCGCTTTCGTCACGCCCGACGGCTTGCATTAATTTACCGTAATGTCATTCGGGCTCTGCAACGCGCCCGCTACTTTCGAGCGTATGATGGACACTATCCTTCGTAACTACAAGTGGAAAACATGTCTATGCTATCTTGCTGATATTGTCGTGTTTTCGCCCGATTTCCCGACGCACCTCGTTCGCTTTCATGAGATCCTGACGTGTCTCACCTCTGCCGGCCTCCAATTCAACATCAAAAAGTGCCGTTTTGCTGCCCGCAAGTTAACAATATTGGGACACGTTGTTTCGAAGGATGGTGTACTTCCTGACCCATCCAAGCTTCGCGCGGTCGCAGAGTTTCCGATGCCCACTACTCTTAAGGCACTCCGCAGCTTTATAGGGCTCTGCTCTTACTTTCGGCGTTTTGTGCGCAATTTTGCCACTATTATCGCACCACTGACCAATTTGCTTACGGCTAGCAGCGGCATCTCCGCGTGGTCAACTTCGTGTGACGACGCCTTCAAGCAACTACGTCGTCTACTTACTTCGCCGCCGATTCTTCGACACTACGATCCGACAGCGCCCACAGAGCTACACACGGACGCCAGTGGCATCGGACTTGGTGCAGTCCTAGCGCAACCGAAAGACGGCTACGACGAGTACGTCGTCGCATATGCGAGTCGCACTTTAAAGAAGGCAGAAGCCAACTACTCTGTCACAGAGAAAGAGTGCTTGGCCATTATTTGGGCTCTGGTCAAATTTCGTCCGTACCTATATGGTCGCCCTTTTGACATTGTTACCGAACACCACGCCCTTTGCTGGCTGTCCTGGTTGAAAGATCCGTCAGGTCGCCTCGGCCGCTGGGCACTTCGCTTACAAGAATATAACATCCGCGTTGTCTACCGATCGGGCAGAAAGCACTCCGACGCCGATGCGCTGTCCCGATCACCGCTACCTTCCGATGTGGCTTCATTGTCAACGCCCTTCGCATCCATGTCGACGATCAACGTCGCTGATATGCCGGCCGAGCAGCGTAAGGATCCCCTGCTTTCAACTAAGCTGAATTTCCTCCACGATCCATCCGTCACACCCTCTTCTCGAACACTTCGTCGCCAAGCCGCTCACTTTGCTGTCCACAACAACGTCCTTTACCACAGAAATTATTTGCCTGATGATAGCAAATGGCTGCTTGTGATACCACGACACATGCGTACTGACATATGCGCTTATTTCCATGCCGCTCCTCATAATGGCCACGCCGGCGTTCTGAAAACGTACACTCGGCTGAGGCAGCGTTTCTACTGGCACGGCATGTATCACTTCGTGCGCCATATGTACGCGCTTGCACGGCATGCCAAAGGCGTAAAATTCAACAGCGCCCTCCTGGCGAGTTACAGCCGCTCCCCTGCCCGGCCTGGCCATTTGATCGCGTCGGCATAGACCTATACGGGCCACTTCCCTACAGTTCCTCGGGTAACCGATGGATAATTGTAGGCGTCGACCACTTGACGCGCTACGCCGAGACTGCCGCACTTCCGGCGGCTTCTGCGCGTGACGTTGCCTTCTTCATCTTGCGGAACTTCGTTCTTCGACATGGAGCACCACGCGAACTGCTCAGCGACCGGGGGCGTGTGTTCCTGTCCGAAGTAATACAAGCCCTTCTCGCTGCATGCAGCATCGTTCACCGCAAGTCTACCGCCTACCACCCGCAAACGAACGGCTTGACAGAGAGGTTCAACCGCACACTCGGTGACATGTTGACCATGTACGTTGCCTCGGACCACAGTAACTGGGACACTGTTTTGCCGTTCGTCACGTATGCCTATAATACCGCCACACAAGCTACCACTGGCTTTTCGCCATTCTTTCTGTTATATGGCCGCGAGCCCTCGTGTACAATGGACACCCTGCTTCCATACCAACCCGACGCTTCTGAATGCACGCCAGTGTCTGAAGCCGCCAAATACGCAGATGACTGTAGGCAGCTCGCCCGTACCCTTACGACCGCCGCCCAAGGTCGCCAAAAGCTGCGGCATGACAGTAACGTGCCTACACCACATTTTACGCCTGATTCCCTTGTTTGGTTATGTATCCTACCTCACAGCCCTGGCCTTTCAACCAAACTTCTTGCACGCTATGATGGTCCCTACCGCGTCATCGACCGTACCTCGGCTGTCAACTACGTTGTCGAGCCTGTGACGCCATCACACGACCTTAGACATCGCGGGCGTGACACGGTTCATGTCAGCCGACTTTAGCCATACTATGACCCCCTGAGCCTACCTACGCCGTAGGTCGCCAGGATGGCTCATCTTCTCTCCCGGGGGCCATTGTAGTGAAGAAGAGGAAGAAGTGCTCTTGCGTCTGTCGCTGTGCGCACCATCAGCGTTCGTGGACTGCCTCGATTGCGTGAGACGTCTAATAAATCATCATATCACACGTACCATGATTCATTTGCATAGTCGTAGGTGCCAAGTGTTCAAAATGCGTTACAAAGAATGAATAGGCACGCGCGGGAGGCGCCATAGTAGGAAGTGCTCTTGTGGCCATAGAACCGAATGGATTCGGCTGTTTAAAAAGTGAGTTTCTTGCAAAGCGCCGAATTTCAGGGTGTGCACACGGATTACGTCTGCATCGCCAAGCAGCAGCTGACAAAGACGACGCTACGATGAGGCGTTGCAAACGCCTCCGCAGCTCCCGCTGCCATGACCGCATCACAGGGGTCAGTCGATAGACCCGAAAGGCAATACAAAGCTTCATGGCAGTATCCACCAATTCTTCTTATATACGTCGTCTGAGTGCACATCGTGCACCTTGAGCGCGTCCCATGCGCGCAAGGCTCTTGACAAACAATAGCGCGAGCGCGCGTCATGTAGAACGTGGATGTCGAGGCGCCAAGGGTCTTACACCAGCTTCTTACACGGGCCGTAACGCGCTAGCACAAACGCGTTAGAAACGCGCTAGAAACGCGGCCTTTCGTTAATGTTGGGTATTTCAACGCCTCCTCTAGAGGAGGCGTTGGGTATTTATAGCCATCGTGGTGCGTTTGTCCATGTCCGCTTCGTGGCGTAGTGGGCTAACGCCGCGCGCTCGGAAGCGAGGGGTCCCTGGTTCGATTCCGCGCTACGGACACAGCTTCGGAATTTTTTTCTGATTTTTCTCAGACTGGTTACACACTACTACTACTACTACTACGACGGGGACGGAAAGGGTGCCGCCATAAGGAGCTTCGCCCCTAAAAAAGTCGATATGTATCCAGCAACGAAAAGTGCTGGACTGGACGACGCAACTCCCGTGCGTTCCAGTCAGATCGACCCCAGCCCGGGTCTTACAAATTTACTTACCTGTGTGAAAAAATTTCAATCACCAACAAGCACCATGCAACGACCGTCAAGGAAATACACGTCTAGGTTATGAAACAAATAATTCGACTTAGTGGCCTGCGCTGGTCCTTGTATGCACAAAATACGTAACCTAAATGAAGATAGTTCACAGTCGAATGCCAATATCCGCCCTGTCCCATCATAAAAAAACATGATGATCTCGCAAACGAGCTCTATTAAAAATAATGATGCCGACTCCACTTAAGCGTGATGTCGTGAAAAAAAAGAAAAAAACAATGTAGGTTGAGAGTGCGTTTTAAAGCAAGAACATGTCCAGTGAAAAAAAAAAAACTATTTTCCTGCAAACACAGAATGTCGCAATTTTTAGCGCGGGGAACACTGATAATTTCGGCTTGTTTTATAGGACTTCGGAAGCCCTGTGCGTTTAATCAAATAATATTCAGGTTGTCAGCCATTTTTAGTTATAAAAAAATGTCACAGTTTCGCCCTAAGGGCGAAGCAATGAATGCGATAGCAACACAGCAATGTCATACGAAGTAAGGTGAGCGGCTTTGGTAGCAATATGAATTGTAGTAAACATGAGCTGATTAAGTAAGCAGGTGTGCTGCGGCGTAAGTAGACCGACATGAAGAGAGACTCGATGACCACGAGAAGGCGCGTGTGAAACGGTGGTGTTGATGAGAAGCGCTTCCCGTGGGCAGCGCGTGCGAATGGACACACCTCTAGTGCTGCACTGCCGATCCGGGCAGCATTGCATGTGTAGCGTGCGTTGGAAAATGTGGCCCGACTATTACTAACTGAATGAACAAGCGTGGTGTGAGCGCGCACAAACAAACATGAATAGATAACACTGAATGACTGCAGACAACGACCGTCAAAACTCTGGCAGCAAGCGGATACGCCGCAGCGGCGAAGGTGCGTGCGGTCTATCGCTTCAACGGAAACTGAGCGGCGAATGCACGGCGCATAAAGGTCAGAGCCGTGTGGAGATAAGAGACGGCGCGAGCGAGCGACGAGCGCGGTTGTTGGCAGAGTGGAAGTGCGCCCCCCCCCCCCCCCCGCTCCCTCCGGCGCTGGCTTCCCGCTTCCTTGCTTGCGCGTGGGAGATTGAGTGCGTTCGCTCTCCGTGATAGCGCGCGTCCCCGCACGCTTCCGCTCGGGCATACGGCACGCGGCGAATATTTTATCTATAGGGAACCTCACGGCGACGGCGACGACGACGGCGACGCTGACGGCAGAAATCCGGTTGAAGTGTTCATATAATTGCTATCGCAATAAAAGTGCCACCGAACTGACCTGGTCGTGTTGTTCACGTCGGCGCCCCGGGAACAAGTCCAGGGGGCATACACTGCACACGTCACAAAGCACACTTCGACCCTCCCAAAGAAGGCCGAGGTTTCTTGGGTCGCTGCAACTCGGCGCGGCGATCCAGAGCGCCGTCCGAGCCAGAGGTTGACGTGTGGGCACGCTTTATTTCTCGTGGGGCCGCCATTTCAACGTCGAATCCATCCAGGCTTGGTGAGCGTCCGACGCCACTGTCAACTCCGAGCCTGAAGCTGTTGTCTGATGATGATGATGTTGGTAGCGGTTGGGCTGCAGGATCGATGTCATCGCTGCCGTCAACTTCGGCAGCCGAGGGCTCATTCAGAGGCAACGGCGCAATGGCTTTTGAAGAGCCACAAATCGGTTACGGTGTTGGAGCCGACGCATTTGAGGCGGGTGAAGCCACAGCAGATTTCGTGGGTGTATCGGGCGAATAAATTGCAGGGCCAGGTGTGTTAACGATGTCTAAAACCCCGGTGCGACCAGAACCGATGGTAGCCGCCGAAGTGTATAGTGATATCGGCCAGAGCATGCATTTCCTTTGCTTTTATTGCGATAGCAATTATATGGACACTCCAAAGCAGATTTCTGCCGTCGCCGTCGCCATCGCCGTGAGGTTCCGTATGACGTCAATAGAGATGAAATCGTCGCCGCGCGCCGCCGAACGCTGTATGTGCGAGTGAAAGGGCGCAAGGGACGCGCGCTTTCACGGGGACTGAACGCACGGCGGAGAACAAACGCGCGTTCTGCGCCGTGCTCCCTTAAGGGCTACAGAAGTAGGCGTCTCTTTCCTCCTTTACAATCACCTATATGTCGAGGAAACGCGCCTTCTTCCGACGCGTGAAAGGCCGTGGCGGGGAAGGGAGGCGACGTTTAGCTGCGGCACCAAGTGCCTATTTATATCAGAGGCTCCGGCAACAGTCACCAACGCCGCACGCATTTTGTGCGAACGCGGGCAAAACGCCGACGGCGTCGACAACAGATCTGCGTGTTTCCGGTGCTGCTGCATGTCCAAGTTTATACAGCTGATAAAGCTACTATCATTACTCCGTATAGCTCTCTACAAATTTGCTATCGCAATTGATGCTTCGCCTTTCAGGTGAAACTGCGACTACTTTTTGGAAGACCAGTGAACATGACGTGTCGCGATCGGCCACGTCATCAATAGCATGGCCTTCTTTTTTGGTCGAGGACGCCGACGAACATGGCATGTTGTGATTGCCCGAGCTGCTTGCTTCGTCTTTGTTATTTGCCGAAGCTGGTTGATGCGTTGTCGAGGCGATTTCTTTGGTCACGGCGTCACGCGCAGTTGCGACCGCAGCGGACACTGGCGGTAAAGGGGGAAAGGCTCCAGCAGCAGCGTCTGAGTATGAGCGCCGCACAGGAAACACGACCGTAGGGTGACCATCTCCGCAACGCCGACAAGGACGGTCGCATCTATAGTGTACTAGAAGAGTCGCATCCTTCGCTTTCGTGGACATGAAAGCCACAACGGCCACAGAACGCTGCGGTGCACTGTGCACGGTAGTGGTCGCTGGAGCCGCACCAATGACAAACGCGCTGCAAACCGCGGTAGTGAAACGTCACACGGTGACCAGAGACACGCAGATAATTGAGGAGAGGGGTTGTGGTGCTCATCTCCATCCGAACGAAGCGGGTGCCCGTGAACACGCCACGTCTTCCACTTGACATTGACAAACAGTACCTTTCCGTATGGTGATAGTGCCTGGACGAGGACTTCGTTCGAAAAGAAGGACGGCAAGAAGAGGCAGGTTACGTTGGTGACCTGTACAGTGAAATCGTACACGACGACGACTTCGTGTAGTAATTCACTTACACCTCCCCGGCATCATGTCTCACCTATATGCAAACGCTCACACAACTATTCTGATGGTGTGCGAGTCACTGTCGTCATCTTCTTCTATGAGTAAGCAATCAACACTCGCGCAACAATTCTGATCGTGCGCGGGCCAAACAAGCAACGCTGACGCATCAATTTTGATGGCGTGGTGGTCACCGTAGTCATCGTGCTCAGGCACTCATTCACGCAGGCACAAATTCAAGGCACTCGAACCCACGACCTTCGGTGGGAGTCGAACCCTCAATCTTGTGTGTGAGTCGAACCCACGTCCTTTGTTGTTAGTTAGGGCGAGGTTAGTTAAGGCACAGTAAATTAAGGTAGCGTAAATTAATGCAATCGAGCACGCCACCTTTGGTCGCTAAAAAAACAAGTGACAATGCATTCGGATGAGAATACCATGTAATTTGATTATTATTTATTGAACGCGCGGGCTTTCGTATTCACCCTCTTTTGTGTATGCTAGAGTGACTGTTAACTTTTAAAATTCTGCTCAGGTAAGGTCTGGCAGGTCCCGATTTCTAGAATGACCCCTCACGTGACGCTATGAAGGCTTGCCCGTCTGCCATAGAATCCAATAGGGACGCTGCCGAGTAAGCTGCGGTGATTTTGACGTCCCCGCTTTCGTCACGCCGGCCTTGGAAATTGAAATTTCGGTCAAGGAGCAAGATGTCATAAAGCAAAGTGCACAGGCCTGCTTAGGACGTGCTGGTTTCAGATCGGGCCTTTTAATCTGAAAGTCTGGTGAGGACCACTTTGGAGTGCTTCAAATCGATTTAGAAAAAGCATTTGGCTGAGTGAACCATGCCTTCCTTGGCAAACAAAGGTTTCCGTATGTGCAACACTAACTGATCTACCAGCATCATTGTTCATGGCAATCTGTGCAAGCCGGTATCGATTCTTTCCTCTGTAAAACAAGGTTGTCCGTTATCGCCACTTCTATTTGTCCTTCATTTAGAGCCATTGTGCATAAGCATACTTAAGTGCAGTGACATTCATGATTTCAGCATTTTGGGCAACAAACTGATTGGCTTAAGCAGATGTTCATGCCTTTTTTCTTCTCAATAAAACCGAGCACTAATAAAGTTATATCATAGGCTGAAAATTTTGATACGGCTTCTACTGCACGGATAAATTGGTGAGAAAGCTCAGGTTCTTGGTTTGATGGTTTATGGGGACGTACGCCGACTCACTATGCTGATATAGAATGGACAACAGTGCCACCTAAATATCTTGTTCTACCGTTTGATGCGTACAAGCGTAGTTCACATTTCTGGCGAGATCGTGTACCGGCAGTTCAACGCCATGCGAATACTTTTACTGGAGACCGCCTTTCTATGTTTGGTAGTATGGCATGCTCGTAACTTGTTCCTGGCTAGAAAAAAAGTTTATGTGCTGCAGACACTTCATTGTGCCTCGACTTACATACAACGTTTTCATAGAATATTCGTGTATTCCAGGCCTCAAACACACAAAGATGGCACAATGATTACAGAGAGGCTTTAATGACACGGGGACGGGACTATGACGACATACACGATCACACACAAAATTCACTTCGAAGTGGTCTGTCGCTTATACAGCTTCACTTTCGGATGAAGTCTAATAGCGTGCCATATCACGCACTCACATCACGAGGAGTCGCAGTGATGACTCTAGCAGCGGATGGCGCAGGGGATGGAGGCCGGGGCGGAGGCCCGGCACACGACGAGCCACTCGCGTGACAGCTGGGTCGGGACGTCAGCCCGCCACGGCTGCACCGGAACACGCCTCGGCTGCAATGGAACACGCCGGCGTCATATGCCCACAGAGCAGTGGAGCAGGCCGGATCAGGCACACGAACAGCCAGGCCTGTTTTTCAGCTCACCCAGGAACACCGGCCCAGGGTAGATGGACAGCTTGGCTCGTTTGGGACGAAAGCCCAGACCAAGCACAGGCTCAGACCGGGCACAGGCTCAGCCCAGGTATAGCGACAGCCCGGACCGCTCTCCCAGCTCAACCAGGAACACCGGCCTGGGGCAGGTGGACTGCTGGGCTCGTTCGGGACGTAAGCCCAGACCAAGCAGCTCAGACTGGTGACATGGCTTCAGCGCCCTTCAGCGCACGGCACCGGCCCTTCTTCTTTCTCGTCCATCGCGCACAACAGTCTCGCACCTTCGGCCGAGCAATTCAAACACAGTCTTAACTCCTATCACATTCCCCCCCCCCCCCCCCCAAGTTCAAGAAGTCGAAGAGGGTTCTAGCACGGCGGAGTAGTGTAGAAAGATACCTCACGCTATAAGTCAGGTCAGATCAATCCCGGTCCGTAGCTATTCGACTTAAATAGTCGGAACCTACGTTGTCACAACCACGAACCACAACCACATGGAAGTCATAACCCATAAGGAGTAAACTCCAACGTAGTACACGACTGTTCACGTACTTCGCGGAATTAAGGTATCGCAGTGGTTGGTGGTCCGACTGCAGAATGAACGGGTGACCATAAAGGTATACATGAAATTTCTGTACCGCCCACACTATGGCGAGGCACGCTCTCTCAATAGTGGAGTAGGCAGCATCACGCGGGAGAAGCTTCCGGCTAGCGTAGGACACGGGGTGCAAACGTCCATCATGTTCTTGCAATAGAACTGCTCCGAGACTTCTCGAAGAGGCGTCCGTGCAGTAGCGCACCCAGGATCTCTGCCAGGGGGGGGTTGACAGTTTGCCAATACCATCTAAACAGCACTAATTTCGATTTCTTCACGGGAAATTGTCAATAAAATGCGCTTTTTGCGAGTGTGCAGACGATTGCGCGTCTTACATCTTAGTTACGGTACTCGAATGCGTAAGGAAAGAAAAGGGGTTAAACAAAAGGGTGGGTCAAGTCGGCCTCAGGGGGGGTTCCAACCCCCGAATCCCCCCCCCCCCGTCGGTGCGCCACTGCGTCCGTGCGTAGCAAAAAGTGTTTGGTCAAGTCTGGAGCCTTTAGTACAGGTTGCTGTCACAACAACTCGTTTAGTCGTATAAATGCCTCTTCGTGCGGTGTCTGCCAGTTCAGCCGGTTGGGACAACCTTTCTTGGTAAGATCGGTGAGTGGATGGGCAAGCTCAGCGTAGTTTGGAACAAAGTCGCGGTAATAGCCCGTGAGTCCTAAGAATGCCCTGAGCTCCTTCTTCGTTTCAGGGCGTTTAGCAGTACTGATCTTGACGGCTGTGTCCTTGAATGGCTGTAAAACGCCTTGTCCGACCACATGGCCCAAGAAGCATGTTGTTGGGGAGCCGATTTAACTTTTCTGAGGTGTTATGGTTAGTTTGGCCGCTCGCACTCTTGGAAACACGCAATTTAAAGTCTGTAAATGCTCTTCTCATGTTTCTGTGGCCACGAGAACATCATCGAAGTAATAGTGAACGTGAGGTGTGTCTCCAACAACTTCCCTCATCAATCGGTTGAAGACAGCAGGGGCTGTCTTAATGCCGAAGGACATGTACTTAAATTGGTATAGGCCAGAGTCGCATGAAAAGGCAGTGACTTCTTTGGACTCATTGGCCATTGGGACTTGCCATTACCCTTTTGTGAAGTCAAATTTAGAAAAATAACGACTTCCAGTGAGTTTGGCAAACATCATGTCTGCTCTAGGAATGGGTTCACAGTCGGGGACTACATTTTGATTCAATTGTCGAAAGTCTATGCAGAGGCGCACTGTACCGTCTTTCTTTTTGATAACGACGATGGGTGCCTGATATGCTGAAGTGGACTTTTCTATTATGCCCAACTTGAACATATCCTGAACTTCCTTTTCTACGGCATTCTTGACCGCAAATGGCATAGGGTACTGCCGGACTTGTATTGGCGCAGTATAGTAGTCAGTTTCAAATGACATTGCAAGACATCCGTCTTTCCAGGAAGATCGGAAAATATATCGTCATAGGTTGTAAGGAGTGTTTCAACCTGGAATTGCTGATGCGTAGTCAGCTGGTTCGATATGATGACATCTTTTGATGTCTGCGTTAGGACCAGTGATGGGTAGGGCGGCGTTGTCTCTTCAAGCTCTAGATCTGTAGCCTCATTTGTGCCAACCGTTGTCGCTGTGACAGCAAGCAATTCGCTGTTGGGTCGCTCTTCATGTTTTTTCAACATATTTATGTGAAACACCGTTGTCTTGCTCCCAAGCTCGACGGCGTAGTCCAACGGACTTCTCCGTTCTACAACGTTGAAAGGACCCTTCCACATGAGTATCAGCTTATTCCTTTCACCAGGCAGTAGAACAAGCACTTTGTCCCCAGGTGTGAGCTCTCGCATCTTGGATTTCCTGTCGTAATACGTCTTCTGTCGCTGCTTCTCTTTCATGACTTCTTGCGTGGCGATGGTGCAAGTATGTTCTAGCCGTTGACGCAGTTCCATGATATACTCATAGGAAGATTTCGTGTCGTGGTCCAAACAGGGATTTGTCCACAATTCCTTTAGCACAGCCATCGGACCACGGACGTAACGTCCATATAATAATTCAAACGGCGAAAATCCGATGCTGCTTTGTGGCACCTCCCGGTACGCGAAGAGTAGCGGCCCGATGTAGCGGTCCCAACACCTAGGTCGCTCTTGACACGTCCGTCCTAGCGCGCGCTTTAGCGTGCCGTTAAATCGTTCCACCAATCCATTTGCCATAGGGTGATACGGCGTTGTAGGCAATTGCTTATTTGACAGAAGGCGAGTGAACTCCTTCATCACAGCTGACATGAAATAGGATCCGCGGTCGCTGCCAATCTCCAGCGGTAAACTCACTCGGGAAAACATTTCGACGAGTCCTTCCGCAACATGTCTCGACTCGGTAGATGGCAGGGCGATAGCGTCAGGGTATACTGTGGCGAAGTCAACCATAGTAAGGATGTAACGGTTGCCTTTATCTGACGTTGGAGACAAAGGACCAATAATATCGATGCCTACGCGAGCAAAGGGGGTGTCAATTACAGGCATCGTGCCCAGTGGAGCGCGTCTGACTAAATGGCGTGGCACCATTCCCTGACAGACGTCACAAGATTTCACAAACCGTTTCGTCTCCGAAAGGACCCCTGGCCAGTAAAATTCTGCAACTATGCGATCCACCGTTCTCGTCACACCCTGGCGACCGGCGAAGATCCTTTCATGTGCCAACTTCATCACGGTCACCCTAAGATCTTTTGGCACCACTAATTGATCGAGTACTTTTCCACCTGACATTTTGTGTTTCCTGTAAAAAATGCCATCATCTAAGTAATATTCGTCTTCATGGCCATCCGCAATCATCATCTTGCTGACCTTTTCGAAGCAATGCCTCAGAGAGTCATCGTCCTTCTGTAAAGATTTTAATTTGCTTTGCTCTATTCAGTCACTGCGGTTTGCATAAGAGGCAGTGTGGGAAGGGATCGAGTCTTCGTTTCCTTTGAAACAGCGATGAGCTCGGCACCAGTTTCTTCGTCATCTTCAGTTTGTCTCGAGTGGGTGGCTCTGTTTTTACCTTGGGACAAAGTGTGGTCCTCTATGGCTCGTAACTCTGGCTGAGTACTGAATGATGTCCTCGTGGCTGGGTAACTCTTTTTCACGCAGTAATCTTTCTGTGGAGGCCATGAACTGGTCGGGTCATTCGGGGGGCGGGCACCCTCAATGTTTCCCAGCCCCACGTCATACAGGGGTTCTCGCATACATTTAACTCGCGCGATGCCTGTAAAGAATGGTGTGTCTAAATATACTATGGCTTCCGGTAAGTAGTGAACCGAGCGGTCCAGCAAGAACACTGCGCTTCTTCCTGTCATTTTATCTTCAGGCACCAAAGACAGGCGCACTACCACGGTATTGCAGCCAGTGTCTCGTAAAACAGACACCGGTTGTGATTCGAGGAAGCCTCTTCGCACTGGTAGATTTCCACCGTCACATTTGGGCCTTGATCGCGTTAATGTAATGTTGACTATTGGGACCGTTTCGCCATCTTCAACCACGACGTATCCGCCACCGTCTTCTCTCGGTTTTCCTGCTTGCGACGGAGCCGGCATACACGAAGCTTGTCCTTGATGTTTCCTCTTTGCGGGTTCACCTCCTTGTTCTTTTCTAACGGACCAATCGTGACCTTCAGGGTTCCCTTTAGTCCGCGACCAGCACTCCGAAGCTCGATGTTCTGCTTTATCACAAAAGGAAGCACCGATTAGTTTTCCGCGGCGCCGCCGTTGGAGGTGCACTCTTGCGAGCAGCGTCTAACGCCAACTGATTAGAGGGCTTCTCTCCACCTAGATTGATCAGGGTATGCGCCTCTATAAAACAATCTGCATTCTTCGACAACGTGACGAGGGTCTTACAATTTCTTTCAGTAACACTCGTAGCGACGCCAGCACATCTTCTCAAAAACTGTTCAGCAATCACGGCGTCCCTGAGCGAGTCGAAGGTCCTCTCAATGTGGGAAATTTCAACCCAGCGGTCGAAGTAGCCGGATATTCTTCCTGCATATTGCCGGCCAGTCTCGTGGTATTCGGGCCTTGCGGTTCGAAACTTTTCTCGGTACCCCTCAGGGGTGCACCGAAACTGTTGGAGGAGAGTAGCCTTCAGCTGGTCGTAGTCTAGGGCTGAATTTGAATCAAGCCGTCCTATGACCGTCAACGCTTCTCCTGTCAGGCAAAGGCTGAGGGATAGTGCCCATTTTGAAAGGGGCCATTCTTGACTAGTCGCCACTCGCTCAAAACGTTGTAAGTAGGTGTCTAAATCATATCGGTCTTCGTTAAACGGGGTGATCAACTTATGAAGACTGAATACCTCAGGAGCAGCCCTGGTAACCGACTGTTGCGTCGCTGGGTCACTCAACGTGCCTTGCGCGCCAGCAGTCTTTTCCTGGAGCTCGATCTTGAGCCTTAGCACTCGTTCTTCCGCTTCCAATCGTAGTCGCTCTCGTTCTGCCTGCGCTTTCACGCCTTCGTGATGTTGGGCGCGCTGGTCCCGTTCTCTCGCGATTTCTGCGTCAACCCAGAGTGCTTCAGCTCCGCTCCTGTCATTCCCAAGTCTGTCCCTATAGCGTACAACCTCTCAATCTCCATCGTTGCTCCTGTGCGCTTGAGAATCCTGACAGGCTCGCCAAAATTGCGACGGTTATGATGTGGGCCCAGGCCTCAAACACACATAGATGGCACAATGAACACAGAGAGGCTTTAATGACATGGGGACGGGACTATGACGACGTACACGATCACACACAAAATTCACTTCTAAGTGGTCTGTCGCTTATACAGCGTCACTTTTGGATGAAGTCTAATAGCGTGTCGGTATCACGCACTCACATCACGAGGAGTAGCAGTGATGACTCTAGCAGCGGATGGCGCAGGGGATGGAGGCCGGGGCGGAGGCCCGGCACACGACGAGCTACTCCCGTGACAGCTGGGTCGAGACGTCAGCCCGCCACGGCTGCACCGGAACACGCCACGTCTGCACAGGAACACGCCACGGCTGCACCGGAACAAGCCTCGGCTGCACCGGAACACGCCGGCGTCATATGCCCACACAGCAGTGGAGCAGGCCGGATCAGGCGCACGAACAGCCAGGCCTGTTTTGCAGCTCACCCAGGAACACCGGCCCAAGGTAGATGGACAGGCCGGCTCGTTCGGGACGAAAGCCCAGACCAAGCACAGGCTCAGACCGGGCACAGACTCAGCCCAGGTACAGCGACAGCCCGGACCGCTCTCCCAGCTCAACCAGGAACACCGGCCTGGGGCAGGTGGACTGCTCGGCTCGTTCAGGACGTAAGCCCAGACCAAGCAGCTCAGACTGGTGACATGGCTGATGATGATGATGATGATTATGATTATGCCTAAGTGACATGGAGTGACATGGCTGCCCCTTCAGCGCCCGGCTTCGGCCATTCTTCTTTCTCGTGCATCGCGCACCACAACAGTCACCCACCTTCGGCCGCGCAATTCAAACACAGCCTTAACTCCTATCACAATTCGCTACTTTCAGGTGGTTTTCTACCTATGAGCCTATAAGGAGAGAATATCATTAGACCCGTATGTGCTGATGGACTTTGCCGGCTGAATAGACAGTATGTTTCATCGAACACTTTCAAAATTTATTGAAGGTTGCCTTTGGCAGATATCCCAATTCCTCCACTACGGCGTGCCTCATAATCAGAACTGGTTTTGACACGTAAAACCCCAGAAAGAAGAAAGAAGAGATTCCAATTCTAGTTAATGAGCTGGTCTTCTTGAAGAGGCGGACATTACTTGCACTAAAAATCGAAATGCATAATGTTTTAATCAGCAAAAATTCACTAATTAAGTTTTTAACTACTTACCTTATGGCCCATATTGAAATTTACAAATTGTAGCCATGGAGTTGGCAATGCGGATTGACATGGAAATAATTATCAGGATGACACCAGCTTCGGGATAATATTTCCCGAACTTTGCGGAGAAATGCATTGGCGTTTTAGTTAATTTTGTGCTTCAACGTAAAGCGACGTTTTGTTAAGCAACTAACTATAACGCCAATGCATTCCTCCACAAAGTTCGGGAATTAATATCTCAATACTGGTGTCATCTCGAGAATTCGTTCCAAGTGGATCTGTCTTGTGAACTCCACGGCTACAATTTGTAAATTGCAATATGGGTCATCAGGTAATTAGTGAAAAACTTAGTTAGTGAATTTTTCTTAAATATTCGAATATGAATTTCAATGTTTCGTGCAAGTAATCTCCGCCTCTTCGAGTAGACCAGCTCATAAACTAGAATTGTGCTATCTGCCACAGGCAACCTTTAAGAATTCTGAAAGTGTTCGCCGAAATACCCTGTATATGCGCGACAGCTTCTTTGTCGTTTCTTAATCTTTCGAGATATTTCACACCAAACACTGCGGTCATTCATACATTTTAGCTTAGCGAAGGCTTTATCCAACCTAGTAGTTTCATCCCAGTATTCTCGACGACCTTGTTTGTGGAGTTTTACGTTTGAAGTGTATTTCGCTGTGCAATTCTTCTTGGTTTGGTTTTCGATTGGGTACCTCTACACAGCGTCCAGGAAACAACTGCATAAAGATTTGATATCAGTGATTTTCCCACCTTCCCATTAGCGATCTACTTTGTCTAGTCTGCCAAAGCATGACGTACTTCAGCGAGTCCGCAATATGTCTTTATCTCCATGCACAAAAAAAAACATTTTCCTTTAAATTACACAGTGACACGTTATCTGTGAAAACATGATTGCACAAAAAAAAAAGATTTTTGTATCCACTGTGAATTGTCGTCTTTGTCATGCACCAGAGAATACATACAGAGCATTGCTTCATAAGCTGTAAAGACGAAATATTATTTTGGGATGTGCTTTAAAGAACTCTTAAGAAAACGTTCATTTTGAATCAGCGTACCATGCGATACTTGATTCCACCCCATGGAGAAGACGTGCCATTTCATATGTTTTCCTTATTGACTACATAGCTTATGGAAGACGCGCATTTCGGACCAAAATGCTGAACGCCTTATTTCGTCGGCAGTTTATTATTCTCAAATGATTGGTCAATTGAAGGACAGGTATGACATAACATATTTTCAACCAGACTGGCCCATCTTTTGATAAGTTATTTGTCGTTGCCACATTTTGAAGTCCAAGCTAGTTGTAGTTTTTGTGTGATCAATGGTGGGCTCAACCTGATTTGTAGGTCATTTCCAGGCCATAAATACCAGTTGTGTTGGCTTGTGCTTGCACATTTCTCGCTTATACATGATGCAATAAATACAATCTAAAAAAAAGAAAATTATGGTTCATCTCTCTTTCATAGGAATCGTTAAAACAGGAAAGTGAAACATGTCCTCACAGAAGCTGTTGCATGTTGGCTTCGTGAACTCACGGTCGGCTGCAGCGAAAGGCGCACAATTTGCGGGCCGCCGACCGTGTTGCATGATTGCTTGGCGAGCGGCGTCCAGCTGCCGATTCGCTTCGGCGACGGCACGAACACTTTGGTCCGACTCCATAGTGTCTTGTGCAGTCAGTTGAGTTGAGGCGAGCTCAGTTTTACGAATGCGAGTGGCAGTGTTCGTAGCGTGCGCCGCGAATACACGAAGACGTTCTGCTTCACGCTGGCGTGTCTCTCGCCGAACCGAAGCGAGGTTAGCGCGTCGACGCGTTGCCTTTCTGCGCCGCTTACCACAGCAGTTTTCTTAGCCGTTGCCATCGCAAGCGAAGCAGTAGGCGGAGTGTAAGCACTGCAGATGAATGCTGAAGGTGCACTCTGAAGACGACGAGGTGCCACAGACTAATCCGACGCGAAAGTCAAACCATGTGCGGAAAGTTCCAACATCAGGCAATACGCGCTGGACTCTCCGCTGCGCTATGACTACCGAAGCGCTCCCTGTCGGCGCTGGTTAGGGTCATGATGGAGTACTTCGCTTTACCGCTTGCAGTTCGCGGCGCCATCTCTGTCAACAAAACATATTTTACTCGTTGGCGCTGAACGTAACATGCATTACAGTTCATCACGGACACCAGTATAAAGCACTTTCGTATAAAAAAGAGGCGCTGCTTTAGCTCAGTGGGAAGACGTTCAGCTTCTGAGCTTGTGGTCGTAGTTTCAAAACTCGCTACCTCCACGTCCCGGAGAAATAGGACGGAGAACCGCTCTTCAAGAGGCCCCGCGTTTGAACATATACTGGCATTCTGCGTCTGCCTTATTGTGAGTAAGCTTTGTACTCTTTGAAAAGCGATACCTGTTAAAAAAGGAAAAAAAAGCACACAAAACGCACATACTGTATTTATTTTATTTAGAAATACTGTGGTATTGAAGACAAGGCAGGTGGGGAGGGAAACAGATAATCAATTATGCACACATCAAAATCAATAATTATACAAGGATGTACAATGGGCTCACAATCCAAACATGATGAAAGGAAAGGGACCGTAAAATATTGAAAGGCATTGTCTAACGCACACACACGCACACACACACACACAATTAATATATATATATATACAAATAACTTTGATTAAACAGCCAAATTCAATAATTGCGATTTCAACAATTATCCCTGCCGATTCTACAAAAAAGTAAGATAATTTGAAAGCAGCGCCATCAATAGTGTAAGCAGTACAAGAACTCTCACAATAGCTTTGTTCCACGGCCCCTTCTTGTAGCAACGCTCAAGCTTCCCGTATTCACAGCTTCGTGTATTTTAATTTACCTTCTCTGATAAACGCAAATCGTACGCTTTCTTATATTCGTGCCAACCACGAAAGTTGTTCAGTATTACGCTCCGTCTTTAAAATTACTTGAGTGAAATGATAAATAACACTTTAGCGCATTGCCTCCAAATAGAAATTGACAAGTATAGCAAGAACACAGAAAATATGTGAAGGCAAATTGCGCCAAAGCAATAAGTTCGCTGCTTCGGTGAGAAGTGCCAATTTATAAGTGAAATTCAGTAATCGAGATGAAATAGTGGTGCTGCGATGTTGTATTTACAGTAACTGGCCCCGTACTCACATGACAACCTGACAGCAATATAAAAACTTAACGTTACGACTGTCAAACAGTGCAAACAAAATGCAGAATACAGAAGTGCATGCAGAGTTATTTACTAGTTTATATGAATGTAATTTATATAAAGTACATGAGCAATCCAAACTTTTGTTATTACTGCAAGCTGAAATATTCTCGATAGATATGGGCACGTTCTTTGTGCTGGATTTAAAGCGACCAAGATTGAGAGTGAATGTATCTTTGGCAGCTAACTGGAATTAAGCAAGAAGAAAGGAATCGAAATGTTTTGTGCAACAACGCGAAATGATGCAGCACATGAGCCTAAATGTTCTTTAGGATACAGCAATAGCGCAATGCCCATATCTGCAGCTCAATCACGGCTTACATTTGACAAAAATAGCAGGGGAGTTTGTAGAATTCCTGTGATGAAATGCTTGTCGCACTATCAGCACAAAAGGTGTGAATTGCTTTTCTCACCTTACAATTCAAGCTTAATGTAATGATAGACTTCACAAGCCCATCACAATGCTCCACATTTTCTTCACAGAGGGGCCGCAAAGCGCTGGAGAGTATGCCCTACGGGAACATTTCGGTGAGGACCTTGTTGAACAACGCATCTTCCTTCAGTTCATATCTGCGCATGCATTTTGTATTTTGTTGACCTTTTCATGGGGGCCGCTCAGCTGACAAGTTTAGGAATTGACAGCTTGATAAGCTGGTCGCTCACATCGCCTTGCTATAAATTGCAATGCTTGTGTACTTGCGCAGCAACAGTGATGTGGTTTTCGGATCTTTGGAATGTACTATCTGAAGGCTCACGAGAAACATATATCATTTTAGCACGATAAAATAATTTAATAAACAATAAAATCATTGTTATGATCCTGGTGAGGTTGGATATACTTGACATTTCCTGCCACGCAAGAGCGAAAAGTTAGAAATTGAATATTAAGAGAAGTAACTTTTATCACAGGATTAATGAGTTACTGAACATAACCAACTAGGGCGCTATAACGTAAAATGATTCCAAACTGTTTTGATTCCAAACTCCTTACGTCAAATTTACGTAACCACCGACGCAAGCATCGGGCGGTGACCCACAGCGTTGTCTGAAGAACCCAATCGAACACTCTCCTCGTTTATAGGAGGTCACATTTGTTGGCTTTCACAACCAATAACATTGTCTACACTCAGCGGTTTTTCTTATTTAATTGGCTGACAAGAGGTGAGGAGCACGCTCTAGTGGAGAGGGTTTCAATGGGGCCGAGCCAGCACAGTTAAAAGAGATAACCGCATGAAGAGGGTGGTGCCAGCTTCTCCGATTGGTCCGCTTCGGCTTACTTAGCTTGCGGTGGCTGGTCGAAAATCGCGGCGGCGTGCAACGGAAGGATAAGAAAGCCGCTAAAACGGATCCTCAGCAAGGAAGAGTTGACAGAGCGGTGTCGTGTGCATGCCGAAAGGGCTCGATAACGTTTGACTGCCACGCAAAAAAAGGTTTATCATGCGCAAATAAACACATGCTCACCGGCAGGTGCGAGTAGCGAGGGCCTGAGTGATCGGCGGGCAGCCATCTTCTATTCCTTTCGGAACGTTGCAGCCTGTGGCTATTCAGAAACAATTTCAGCTTTGTTCGACATAATAATGCATTTATTTCGCCGACACGCCACTTTTACGTGGTGAGTTTTCGCGGTTTTGTGAGATCTCGTGACAGACAGGCGAAGTGGGCGTGGCCAGAAAGCATTGGACCAATAGCAGAGGGATAATGGTGGAAAGACTTCGGATCAGGAGTGATTATTTTTCTTTTGTGCGGTTTGATCATGCATAATCAGTGTACCCCATGAAATGGTGTGCTATCGCGGTTTTCGTGACATCGCGTGACATACAGGCGAAGTTTGGAGTGGCCCGAAAATGTTTTGACCAATCGTGGTGGCTGATTGCAGAAATTGGAATCAAAACGGTTTGGAATCATTTTACGTTATAGCGCCCCTGGTCGAAGACCTTAAACGCCACATTAAGGTCCTATTCTTTTAAAACTTAGAAATACATGTTTATTTGACTGTTATATTATTTACTAATGCAAGCGCGTCACTGAATTACAAGAAACGTTCCTAAAAAGACATTTTTGGCTGCACGGTCGTTATTACAGCAATGTAGTTGCAGCAGGTAGCGGGAAATTATTGTCCACTCTCACCTGAGAAATGGAAAATCAAAAGGGTCAAATGGCTTGGCCCTAGTAAGTGCACAACTGCCTGTATGTCTGTCTCGTGCACTGACGTTTGGCTGGCAGCATTAAAAATTTGGGCAGGAAATAATAAGCGCGATGGAAAAATTTTGTTATTGGTTCGTGAGTCACCGAGTACCACTGCTTGTAGCACTTTGACTGGAAAGGCACACCTCTAATTTTCTATTGATGCACTTCACTTCAGCTTTAGGATATTAAAATCAGCTGTATTTACATGATGTATTGTTTCTGAATTTTAGTTTTATTGCGGAGGACTTTGAAAACATTTTCCGAAGAGCTGAAGTAAATTCGTTCTTCATGCAAATTTCTCTTGAATGCTTCTTTGATAAACAAATTATCTACAATGAAATGCTGCCAGTAAAGACGTTTTTGTTTTCGACGCCTCTTTCACTTGTAAGTATATAGTTCTAACAAATGGTGCCGAAACCCCACCCTTAGCGGCGGCAACATCGGAGTAATGAAAGTGAATGTCGGCGCCCGAAAATTTCTGCACTACAAGCTCCAGAAGCGATTGCGCTAGCCGAAAAAACGTCATCGGTGCCATGTTTTGGATAGTTTCTATTGCATTTAAGTTGCGCCATCCCTCCGATTTAAACGATCTTGCCAATGATCCACGCATCATCGCATTTCGCTTTCACATCGCATCGCCTCACGACTGCGTGGCGAACCTCCGGTTCCACTGACAGATATCGGAATATCGGCTTAGTCTTATCATTTTCTGGCACAATTTCTGCCACTTCTATATCGGTGACGCAACCTGGAGGCACTGCTTAGTCGTGGCATCTTAAGGAATCCGCCTGAGGGTCATCGTGCATGTACGTGTGTAGGAATGCATTTTATACGAGTTGAAGGAAAGAGCAGGCAGGATTGGACTATACATACTGTTTGAGTAGCCATTTGAGCACTCAAACAATGTCAGGCCCAGGCATCCACGGCAGAATATTGCTGTTTATGCGTTTACGAGGTTTCAACATAATGTTCTAATGAGCTTCGGAGTAAGCTTACTAGTGTAGGTATAAAAATTCAATTTACCTATTCACAGTTTTTCCGCATGATGATGTATTTGATATCCATATTTATTTGGAAACCTTAAAATAATTTTCAAATATCGTGCTCATGTTGTCATTCAACAAAATATAAGTGGACAACGCTCAGGCAAGTAATTGTAATTAGTTCATTTATGTTAGAGCAGGTACACTTCCCCAGCATTTTTAGTTTCTTGTTTGCAGTGCTACTGCCGTTTCTTCTTTCTATATTTGTAATACTTGGCCATTGAAACGAACAATTGATCTCTTGTTTTTTCAATGCACTGACCTGGCGTTCAATATCAGTATGAGTTAGCGCAGTGTCTTGTATAAAGCTATTTTATTAATTTGATTTTTTCTATTTCATGAGATTGCACGCCAGCATTGCTGGCCCAAGCAGGAGGTTAATGAAAGTTAAATAGTAGTGCGATGTACCTTTAGTTACAGCTTGGCGTCTAGCTCTGCTTTCCCAAGTTTAACTTGACTGTTGTTTTCTGCGTCTATGCTTATGCTCATATAAATATATAAACAAGCCTATTTAATCTCACTTGTTGCACCGATGAAAAAATAATGAAAAACTCGAGAGTCGTCCTAAGAATCTTCAATACATTTAATTGAACAGAATTCGAAACTGCTAGATGGATTTCAAGAAGAGTAATACCGTTTCACACATTCCGCAGGAGATACGGCTGCGAAGATTGCATTGGTGGATTACCACGTTGAAAAGTCGATGATGTGCTCACGGGGAAGCGGACCATATACTGCCTGTCTGTGGCACATGACCCCACGAACGCCTTGAAGCGTAAAGCGCTCGGACGTACCACATGTTTCACCTTAATTGCGGTGCTCATACATTAGTATGTTTTCAGGACTATTCTCTACATCCTATGTACAGTGAGCGATGCTAAATTTAGGCCGAAAATAAAAGTTATTCCTTAAGTGTTCTTAACACTCTCTTTAGTCCGCAGCGAGAAGTTTCGGCTGATGACAGCAGTAAATGAATGTACGTTAATTGTTCCAGAACATATCGCGAAACGCAAGGTGGGCGATAAGCTATATAGAAAGCTTTAATAGGCCTCTAAACTCTAAAAGGCTGGTGCGGACTATCAGACATGAACATGCACAACAAAAAAGAAGAAAAATGATATGAGGGCTGAAGTTAAAAATATATTAAGTTAAAGGAAAACTGGTCTTTAAGGAATAATGATATTTATTACAAGCAATATTGTTTATAACCCCCAGAGCTGTATCTCAGTGGAAATGGCCACAAGAAACAATAAAAATACTAATATCATCCAAACAGTGCAAGCAATACGCAGTTAAGAGAAGCGATTTCTAATGTAAACTCTTACAGCTATACAAATTATAGTACTCAGTGTTATACAACGAATATAGCCGAACCCAGGAAAATTATAACAGCACACAATACACAAAAAAGAACAATCATATATCATAAAGAGCACAATGCAAGCAATATGCGAATTCAGAAGAAAAAAGTGTCAGCCCTTCCACTGGGGTGGAGATGGTAGACCAGCGAAGCTGTTACTATCGTGGGAATTATGTATTTAAAATATGACTATTGAGATGTGATGGTGTAATTGGTTATTTGAACTATTAAAGAATGAGAAATATATGTGATCAGGTGGTATTCATTTATTTAGTGACCACAGGGACCATGGCCTTATGGTGGCTACGATACACCGCCATAGAGTGTACGGCAAAGGTTGGCACGTTCTTCATAAACACATCACCAACGCCACGCACGTTCGCTGAGAATGCGGGCAAAACGCCGCTGCCGTCGACAACAGTTCTGCAGTTCTGCGCGTTGCTGGCGCTCCTACATTTCCACGTTTATACAGCTCCTCAGAATTTTGAGAATGACAGCCCATGAACAAATGTCATGCCAAAAGCGCATGCCTTTTATGTTAAATCTTCTTAGACTGAAATATTAAAAGTGCGACACAAAACGCCCGGTCGCAAGATACGCATTCGGTGTACCGCAGCTAAACGTCGCCTCCCCTCCCTCCCTCCCTGTGCCCCCACGGCGTCTAGCGTAAAGGAAGAAGCAACATCCCCTAGACTAGAGAAGGCTAGGGAGCCTACATGCAACGCCGTTTTAGGGTGGTGACAGCCTTTGTAATGCACTTGCCGTCGCCAGCTAAATTGGGTTAAACCTGGGGCACAAACTGGCGAAAGACCAGCCGACAGAGCACATTTCCCGCTACCCTTGGTTGCGTGAAACTAATTAACTTCTTTTAATAAACTTTGGCCTCAGCAGCCAGAGACAAATGGCGCGTCTGAGCGCCGTACACGACACGTCTTCGTTTTAGTTAAACAGGCTAGTAAGGACAGTCTTTATTACAGCACACTTCGAAAAGCACCCTTTATATATTATGTACAACTGGAAGGCAACGACAATGCTTAATACAGTTCACGTTCTTGGCGAGAGATAATGCTACCACGAGTACGCCATCGTGCCTTACAACTTGTTCCTTTATGTGTGTCGCACGACATGCAATAGAAAAGGAAGTTTGATGTGTTAAAATAAAAGGAAAATGCAACTAGTATAATAAATATGTATGCAGGTTCCTTGTGCGCACTGGCGCAAAACTAAATTAAAGAAACTTAATAGATCGCGTGTCAACATCAGTACATCAGAGCGTGACAAAAAAAGCCAGAAAGACTAGGGACCAAAATGGCTACCCATCAAATTTGGCGGTAAATAGCGGTCAAAATATTGGTGTTGTCACCAACCTAAAACGGCGTTGCATTTAGGCTCCCTAGAGAAGGCCGCAGCGCTCCTCCGTGACGTCACGAGGTGGAGGCGTGTGCGTGTCGGCGGAACGCGCGCAGAAGACGAGAGCGTGCACAAATTTGTACCCATACTCGCGGACAACTTTCTGTGGCAATGAAGGGAAAGCTACGGGCGCGTGGATGCTGCACATGTGTTACAGCGCCAAGTAGTCCGGCAGCATTTAACAGTGCTTTTGGTTGCTCGCAAGGAGGTTTAAAAAAATTGATGGAGTGGCAGCCCCCGCAGTTTCTTACCAGCACAGGTGAAGCCACAGTTTGCCTATACTTCTACTCTGAAAGAGGGCCGTGACAGCTGAAATCTGCTAGCAGCTCACATCCTTTTGGTCAGTTATTGCAAATTCTAGGCTAATTTGAAATGAAAAGCTTCAACCTTTTGCTTAAAATATTACCTTTGGCTGTGTATTAATATCATGATGCGCCATAAAATTTGAAAATAACTTAAGGCTTTCTTCTGAAACCACTGACAGAAAGGAAGACGTCTAACGATATCTGCACGGCTAAATTCTGCGCCTAAAAACAGCACGGAGTGGGAAGAAAGTGCTCCGTGTATTCCCCGATATTTCCTAACGTAATTGCTTGCCTATGGTAAGATGGCGGCGGTCCGGCTTCACTTTTGAGACGGCAGCTCCACTCAAGAATTTTTTAACACGAAAGTGTTTTATTCCGGGGTCCACCAAGACTTCACTGACGTATTTCCGTCACGGAAATACGTCATAGAACATAATACAAAGAAAGAAACCAGAAGAAAAAGTTCCACAAACATGCAAAATTTGGGAATCGAACCCACGACCTCTCGGTCCGCGACGATAGATCGCCGAGCGTTTAACCCATTGCGCCACAAACGCATTCGCAGCGAGCTACACAGACGCGCCTTATATATCTAACACTCCTCCGTGTACCCGCGCTCTTGCTCGGGGCGGTGCCGCCGCCTATGAGCAGAAAAGAGAAGTACTGCATTATGACACTAAAGCCCGGGATACATGGAGCGAACTTTCTCGACGAACTTCACGCGTCAAGTAACGACGCGGCGACACGACGCAGGATGTTTGCTGTGTTGCAATACATGCGGCGAACGCCGCCGCGCGTTGGCCGCCGTGTTGGCGGCGGTCCCGGCCGCCCGCTTCGAACTGAATTTGGCGTTGTCCTTGTAGAATTCACTTAGTTGGAAGCAAATGACTGCGTAAACGGCTTTCGCTTAGTCTCAGGCCGCTTCGACGACAGAGTATTATGGATAACCTTGAGTAGTTTTCGAGATCGCTTCTCGTTTCGAACGCGTCTAAGCCTAGCGAAAGAAATATCCGATGCCAACGCCATCTATCGGGGAAGTCGGTAGATAGGCATGACGACAGCATGTGGCCTCTGAGATCAGAAGATTTCTGTTGAAGGTTGTTGTAGAGAGCTTGCACTGCTTGTCTGTTTCCTCGCAGATCAGCGGATATGGGATGTACAAATACAACGCGATTCCTGAGAGATCATACTAGGAACTACTCAATCGGTGCAGAGACATGCAGACACGGCAACACCAACGCGATTGCAGACGACGCGAAAAGGCGCGCGCGCGCGAAACACCAGCATGCATTGCGACCGGAACTAGTGCCTCCTGATTGGCTGTCGTCCACCGCTGCGCGCTAGACGCTTCCGGCGGCGGCGTTCGCCCGACGAAAATGTTTGGACAGGCAGATCGGCTGCGGACGGCAAATTTCTTGACGCCGGCCGTCGGACGTTCGCCGCCCGACGAAGTTCTTCGCTCGGACGCCGGTTATTCGCTCCATGTATTCCGGCCTTAACGCGCACCGACAGTGAACGCTTCGGTGGTCTCAGTACTACGACGCCTCGATGCCAGCATTCGAAGGGACGCTGGCATCAAGAAGCACTACCAACGCCACCTAGGTGGCGTTCACCGTACTCAGCACAGCGGAGCGTGGCCTCCGCAATTAGCTCTGAAAATGTTTCTGAAGTTGATCGCGGAGGCTGCAATTACGACGCGCTGTACGCGCTGATTTGACTCGGTGACGATTCAGTTACGTGCTTTGTCTTGCGCGTTGTATTAGTGTGTCAGTTACGTGCTTCGTCTTTCGCGTTGTGCTAGCGTGTGCAGCGTAGTGCAGCTTCCATATGCACGACGGTTGCTCATGGTCATCGACGTTGGTAGTCGTGATGGAGGAGACGTGCCACCAGGCGTCAGCGTGGGTGCATCAACGCCTAAGGGCGCTTTAGCCACAAAACACCAATAGACATTATATATCAATGTGCAATAAACATTACACTACTTCTGTGAAGACACGTTTCACTTTCGTGTTCTATACCGATTCCTATATAAGAGGGATCAACCACATTTTTTTAAACCTCCTTGGTTGCTCGGAACAGACGCTGAATTGAGGCAGCTTCCACGTGCGACGGTTTCGTGTTTGCCCAGACGAGGAAGGGAAAAGCCGCAAAATAAGTGAGCTTTTACACTCAGTGGTGTGTTCTGCCTTATTTCACTGTTGCTAATAAGCAGTTTATGTTTTCTCTTCCCCAGCCTAAACCAACGTGTATTAAAACGCGCGACTTTTCAGACGCGCTCTCACTTCTGCGCGCTTTGCCGCCGTAGCTTCCCCTCATTGTCACAGAATGTTGTCCGGGAGTATAGTTACGTAAGGAATACAAGAATATTGTGGACTTCTGAGACATGTACCGCTTATTAAGCGGAAGGGTTGAAGACTGAGCCTGTTGGCACGTTGTACCGTTCATTCCTAGAGGCTCTAGGCGACCAGACGGGAGTGCGCCTACGTTTTGTGTTTTCCTGTCCCGTCGCCCAGCGCCTCTCTAAATTAACAGTGCTTGTTAGCTTTGATCTGCCTGATGAGAAGCTCGTCTACTTTCTTTTTTTGATCGCCGATGCTTACATGCTGCGCGCAGTAGTTAAAGAAGGTATGCAAAATACACATGTAGAGCAATCCGAACATGAAACTTTATTCGTTTGTAAGGTCCGACCAGCTACTTGCGGCTTAGTGTTTTCAATTTTCTGTGTTTTGATTTCAAGCTGGCACCAGCAATGTTATCGGTCATCCTACAGTAAAAATTTTGCTGTAGGATGACCAACATTGCCCTCATAAGCATGAGATCCGCACATTTTTTTCTCGTTTTTTTCTTTATATATAAACTTCCCCTAATATACCACTAAAATTTAAGGATAGACCCAATACCAAAAACATGCATCCTGAGCATCACAAGGACAGAGGGAGAGCAAGAGCTAAAGCTCTACATAAACACTACTCGGGTATGCAGGATATAGTCCACGTCGACGTTGCGGAATACCTAAGTCGAGATGACTTCTCTATAGGCATAGTCAACAATAAAGGTCAGGCCCACTCCGCAGCAACAATTTTTACATGTATTCAGAGGAAGCAGAAGAGGCAGCTATAGCTCTGGCTATAAATGGCACCACCGCGGAAATCTTTTTTAGCGATTCCAAAACCGCAGTTAGAAACTTTGCCAGTGGAAAAATCCACAAACCGGCCATGCAAATTCTAAACAAATACCCACCACCTGATCGCCAGATTCAAATCATCTGGGTCCCAGCACATTCCTCGCACCCAGGAAATGAGGCTGCCCATACTTATGCCCGAGGTTTCGTCAGCCGGGCAGTTAGAGGCCTCGACCTGGGTTCAGCGAGGGATCGCATGGTGACTTTCCATGAAATTACAATGCACTACCGCGAAGGTAGACAAAAATACGCCCCTCCGCACAAATCACTGAATAAACTGCAGCAGGTGACCTGGAGACAGTTTCAGACTGGCTCATTTGCCAAACCTTACAAGTATTCACTATGAGAAGAGGTTTATTGGCGGTGTCCTTCAAGGCCGCTACGAGTTCTGGGAACGGCGAGGCAGCGTGGAGCACCGTCTCCAAAGACACAAGCGACCAACAGCGCGAGCAGAGCGGACCGAGCGTTGGCGATGCCGCTGGACGGAGGCGCGTCTTCTTCACAATCGCCCCCGCAGAAAAAGAGCCATCCTGGCGACCTAAGAGATTGTTGGCAGAGGGTCATGGTAGGGCTTGAGACGCCCCACGTGGACGAGGTCACGTCCACGCCGGCGCATGTCGTCACATGAAGAAAGTGGCTCGATGACAAAGTTCACCGGGGACATTCGCTGATAAAGGCATAAAGACAATCGGATTACGATGAGTGTATGATGACATTGTCTTCATGACGACTGTAGCGCGAAGCCTCTGTGACGAGAATGGTGTGAAGTCGGTGACGTGACCGTATGACGAAACTGGAGTGACCACGATATCATCAGCGCGGTGGTGTGACATTGAATGCAAGGCTACTGTATGACGACGATGCAGTGACCACCATGGCAGATGAGAGTAAGATGAGAAAGCTAACACTGAAGGTGCAACGGCCACGACGGCATCCCCACTGCGAGCACATAAATACCGGTCAAAGCTATTAGAAAACTCGGGCCATTGGGTCGGCGTAGATAGCGTGATGACGGAAGCATTGCGAGAGTCAGATCATGAAGCTGGAATGACATTATCGTGCGATTGTGACGGATTCACGATCATGGTACGACAATGAACGCACGACGATTGTATGACGTAAATGGCGTTATGCCGACGGCATGGCGAGAATAAATAACAAAGCTGGAATCATGACAATGCCACCATGTCATCCCGACCGCGAGCCCATACCAATTGGCCCAAGCTATTAGACAACTTGGGCCACTAGGTAAGGTTAAAAGGCATGACGGCTATGGCATGACGACATTAAGACCACGAATTCAGATACACGAATATTTAACTACAACGACGGCATCCCGACCAGCAGCACAAACCCAGTGACGCAAGTACTTGTCACTACTGTGTCAGCGTAGGATGCTAGATAGATCAATAGATACATAGATTTATTGGTAGGTAGATGTATAGATAGATAGACAGACAGACAGAGAGATAGATAGAGGCAGACATATAGACAGACAGATAGATAGATAAATAAATAGATAGATAGATAGATAGACATATAGATAGATAGATAGATAGATAGATAGATAGATAGATAGATAGATAGATAGATAGATTTATTGGTAGGTAGATGTATAGATAGATAGACAGACAGACAGACAGAGAGATAGATAGAGGCAGACATATAGACAGACAGATAGATAGATAAATAAATAGATAGATAGATAGATAGATAGATAGATAGATAGATAGATAGATAGATAGATAGATAGATAGATAGATAGATAGGCATAAAACAGCTTAAGTAGGTAAAGAAGGCTATTCCCATAAAACAGCCTATTGTAGATTGTCTGTTGATAATAGATGTCGCGCTGCTGTGTTGACAAACGCATTCACTTTACCACGTAAACGCAAAACTTAACATTGTAGTCTAAGAACTAGATCACTGCGATAAAACCCTTATAAACGACTCTTACGGTTCTGCAAACAATTAGGTCTCTAATACCTTTGTCAAACCGGCGTTTGGAAGGCCTTCCAACCGATAGTCAGTTCACTCAAAGGTCAAGTTCGAGCTGCTACACGGGCGGTTTCGAAGGCCGTCGAGTCAATAGTCTATCGAGTCAACGGAGCACCCTACAACTCTACTGAAATCTCGATGGCCTTTGAGCAACGGAAGCGGAAACAGCGCGAACATGCCCTCTCGTTCACAGTGTGCTCGTACTCATGGTTAGAAAGAACAAATCAAACCAAAATGCTCTAAAAATACTGCATATGAGTGTTATTAATTATTCAATGAAGTATTTTTGCCACTGCATATGTGCGAACTGCACATACTCTCGATAACAGCGACGTGCTTGTGTTCATTCCTTCATCCATGTTGTCTAGTACCCTCCCCCTCTACTCCATGCATGTGCTGCCGGCTGCCGTCGTATCGCCGCCATTTCGCCGTATAAACAAACATAAAAGAAATTGTAGTGCTTTTAACTGGTTTTAATGTTGTTTAACTTTTGCTGACATGAAAACGAAAATAAAGATCCGCAGCGCCATAATGTTGCGAGAAACGCCCGAACCACTCAACGGCCTTTCAAAAGTGCCGTGTAGCAGCGCGACAACTCCTTTGAGTCTTTAGAGTATAGGCGTTTCGAAGGCCGTCGACTGGAAGGCCTTCCAAACGTGCCCGTGTGACACGGGTATAAGTCTGATGTCTTCAAAAAAATTCTACATGCTGAATTTATTATTACTCTTGAACACTCCAAATGCATAAAACACCTCTTAATGTAGGCTCTACACTCGCCGAACGTGATTTGAATTGTTTGCACAGGAATTTCATATTTTAAACTTAGAAGCTGTTGTAACCTGCGGTTTTTAAGAATTCGCAAGATAGTAGAGCTTTACAACAAGGCTGATAAATTTATTTCAGACGTCTTTTGTTGCAACAACACAGTTAAATAATTTTCTTATTCACATTCCTAAGCTATGGCAAACAATTTATAGCAGTATAAACATTCTTTACATAATTTGCGCGTATCTATCTATCTATCTATCTATCTATCTATCTATCTATCTATCTATCTATCTACCTAACTATCTATCAACCTATCTACCTATCTACCATGTATCTGTCTGTCGGTCGTCCGTCCGTCCGTCTAGCCTTTTAGGACAAAAGAGTAGCTCAAGTTGCCTTCCAACTAGGAAGCCGGTGTAGTTGATGACAAAATAATACGACCTTCGTCGTATTATTTTGTCGTGATTCCAGCACCGCCATTTGATTCTCGTGATACCGTCGTCGTAACGCCTAATGTGCCGTCCAAGTGGTCGAAGTTTAAAATTCCCGTAGATTGGGCCGCTAAGTACATGCTCACCATCCAGTCGTCACATCGTTGTCATTCCATCATTGTCACCCTAAACCCGTGATTCCGTCGTCGGACTTACAATTTTCTCGCATTTGTTGAGATGGTATCATGGTGATGCCATTGCGATCCTCTTATGGTCGTCGCTCCATGTTCGTCATCGGTCTCTCGTCATGCCATCGTCGTCATTATATTGCTGTGTTTTGAGTCGTCTTGATGTATTTCTTGCCATACTGTCGTCATGATGATGCCGTCATGGTCGTTCCATCATGGTCATTTAATCGCAACTCTTACTGCTTTGTTATTTGACTGCATTCCTGTCTTCGCCATCTCGACTTCTACACCGACATAACAACTAACATTGTTTTATAGCTTGTGCTAATACGTATGTGCTCAATGGTCGTGCTCGTCATCCAACTCTCGCCATGCCATCGTCGTCACGCCGTCTTCATCATACACTCGTCATGCATTTGTTGTCATAACGTTATCATGATACGGTCGAGGTCGCTACATCGTCGTCACTTCAGCATCGGGATGCTGAAGTAACGGCGCTTCAGCTTTTCTGTTCTTAGTCAATTTTCATTGCTTGTTGCGGTGCTTTAATGCTATGTGCTCTTTGCTGTCATGTTAACATAGTTCGTAGCTCAAAGGAAAAATTAAAAAAGTCGTAGTCATTGCATACATGTACCCTTTAGTGTAGCCGCCATATCGCATGTTTGCTTCGCGTTCACGCACTTACGCTAAATTGTTTTGAGGTCACATCAACACAAGCTCCACGCTTTCATTCAGGGCAAGTGCTGAAATTGTGGCAGGTAGAGTATCAGGTAGCAGGTTGTGGCGTCACATATCTGTAGGTGAACATGGAGACACCGTTTGGCAATGCTGCTGTATTTGAGAACAGTTTTGTGCTCTCAAACCTAACCAAACTGTATATTCGGTACATGAGAATGTATGTATGGCATTACCAAAGGAAGATAATATATAGGTATTCATGCAAAGTCACGATAATCAACTCTCAAGCTCTCTTACGTGTCTAGCCCAGCGAGCTGTCCGAAATGATTCGCCTAGAATACGTTTCACATTGAGTAGCACATGTTTAAAATTGACATTTTTGAAATTAACGTTTTCAGCGTGGAAACATTCTGTTATGATCGTTGTCGCTTTGATCGCAATCAGCATGCAATTTGTAACCACTACTCGATGGCTGGCATGCAAAGCATGGCGTCGTTCGGCAAACGTGCTTCTAATACGATGTTTAAATTGCCATGTGTATTGTTAGAATGGTCAGCATAACGATCGATGTCACTAATCCATCAAAATTGTATAGTTGATACCCACTTTTATAACATGTTAACAATGTAATCGTGGGTAATTTGCGAACGCCTATTGGCACCGAACGACAACACGGTAATTTCCTGGCCATGTTTCCTGGCCGTTATTCTTGCGCCCGTTAAGCTACGCGTGCATCCTGTTCAACAAAACTGACGTCATCAATCTCGACAGATGCGAAAAAATTGGCGCCGCATCCTTATTGAGAGATAATGGGCAACGTGAATGCGCTTAGCGATAATAATTCTGCTAGGTGTGTGATTTGTGATGGTATGTTCTGTGTGGTATTATGATTGTTAGGATGTTTATTGCCACGAATATAATAATGAAAGTAACAAGAATGAGATACAGTTGTAATATGAGCGATTGCATAGTGCATATTTCTGAACTTGACGATGCCCTGTGGCACATACGCAGTCACTCAAGTTGGTTGTTGAAAATCTTTGATACCGACATCATACCGCAAAGTTAGTGAAATTCTTAAAGAATGCTAACCGCAATAAATTTTTAAAGAAAACACTTGCGAGTTAACAATCTGGTGTTTCGTAAGGTAACCAAGGAATCTCGGCGAATCCACAAGTACTATAGTTCAGTATGTTAAGCGGCAAAGTAGTATAGGGAGCGCACCCATGTTCTGCGAAATCGGAGAATGAAAGACCTAACACCCCTATGTATATTTATGGCTCATAGGTGTAGGTTATACACAGTGTCCTCGTAATGAAACAGCGTTTGGCCTTTCACATTCGTGCATTTTCCCTATCCATTCGTTGGTCTGCTGTTTATGTTGACCCGGTTGCTCTGGCTTTTATAGCATGCAATTTTGATCGATTAAGTAGTGCCAATGAGGTCTTCCCTGCGCTGCATAATCAGATAATCCATTAGGACATAAGACTTGCACATGTAATGGAAGCTGATAGGTATTTTTAAAGCAACTAATCCTGTAAATGCACATTACCTTCGACATGACTTGACGATTCAACAGTATGACATTTTACAGTCCACCCTGTGTTGCGACGAGCTAGACTACATCGTCACTTCACCTGGAAACAACGAACCTTACTCCATTTTATACGAGACAACGGCCGACTATCGTTGTGGTGACAGAAGTGGTAGCCGGCGCTTCTCTTCATCTTGCCTAAGACCTATGCGTGGGCTTTGGCACGTCAGCTGCCTCGCTCGGCGGCGACGGGTCGAAAGCAAACGGCGATTCTTCAGCGCTCATTTCGTCACTGAAATCGTGCCTGAAATCGCCGCTGTCTAATCCGAATTAGGTGAAAAATGTCCCCATCTCGGCAGGAGACATCGTCAGCTTCGCATTTTTTGGCGTTAGCACCACTTCATCTGCGTCTCTATATTACGGTAGTGTAGGATCTGATGTCATCGAGTCATCGTGACGTCACACGAAGCAACTACCCATTTTGGTACTTCGTTTATTAGTTACTGAAAATTTTTGCAAAGTTTCTAATAACATGAAAGCAGGTCACTGGTGAAAGGGCTCCGTATTTTATTGGAGAATAACAGTATCCTAATACGTGTAAAGAAACGCCAGAGCTGTCCTTTAACGCAACTGCTTTCCTTCGAGCACCAGCTAGGCGATGCAGAAGCTCTACCGCCACGTTTCAGCAAACTTCCGCGGGCGCATTGGGCATTTGCTCAATTGACGGAATGACAACAAATAATTCGCTGCACACAGAAAGTACCGTTCAATGACCTACAAGATCGCCATGTGGTCTCGGAGGTCATGCTTACTGTTTTTTCGGAAGTCATATTTTTGCTAAACAAACAAATATTCCACAGTGACCAACAAACGCCTTTCGTGGTTGCGTTATCCGGCAGCCACCCCGCTGACGCCAACCAGGGAGCCACGACCTCAGAGATCGGGTCATAGCGCGCACCGCTCCATTTCGTAGGCCATGATGATATGCAGAAACCTACCAAATCAACCGCCTAGTGACGCCACCCTTTTATGCGCATTGGCTTTGCAGTCTCCGAGGCTGTGGCGTTTCGTGCTTGGGTTTACCTCCACCGCCAAGTGACGCCATCGAGGCATGCAGAAGCCTCGCAACTTCATCGTAACATGACGCCACCCTTGCGTGCTCACTGGTTTTTTGATCAAAATCAGAAGAAGCCACGGTGTTCAACCAGTGCCTTGCGTGGTTGCTTTTCCCAGCATCTGCTACATGGCGTTCAACCAAGCATTGCAGCAGCCTTTCAAATCCATCACCAGAAACGCCACTGTTCATGGCTCGTTAACGTGAACCACCCCGAAGTGCTTTGATTTAAATTGGAGGAAAGCCTCAACGGAAGAGTGGTTGCGATAAGCCAGAGACGTTTTCAGTGTTGGTGAAAAGAAAAAAAAAGCATGGAATAGGTTGATAAGACCGAAACTGTTACAGGCAAATGTTGTGGTAAAACAAAGATACCGAAGTTTTGGAAAAAAACGAAGAAGTTGTATACAAAAATACTAGCAAGAAAGGCATGTATAGATTGCCAGATTAACTCAAGCAGGCTAGTTCACTATCTGTCACAGCCACGATTCAAATGGGATGCTAGTTATTCATCATCGTTTTGTTTTTGTGAGCAAACGATGCGGCCGCCACCTGCAACGTGCACATTTTATGCTTGCGGCTTTGGTCAAATGGGCTGACCATCGTATTGGTACGCTTAAGTAGCCCCTTTCAAATCCCACCGCCAGATACGCTTCTTTATTTTAGATAGTGGGGAAATGTGTACTCAGCGAGAACCCGACCAGTGAGCGACCGATCGGCCCAGGCGAAACCACAGGATGGTCTCAAAGAAAGCTTCAGCTTCAGGGCCCATTCACACTTGCGACTAGGCCAGGTCGCGCGACCGATTGCGACTGGCGACCAGAAAGCTACTCAAGACGAACGATGTTCACACTGACAAATGCGACCGACGAGTTCGTAAACCGAAATGTCTCGCGATATGCCATTGACGTCTGCTTGAAATGTCATCGCCGCGTAAAATAAGTGTCAGCGTATACGGACTTCCTGTTGCATCGCATCTGATTGGCTGAGCTGTTCTGCGACTGCGGTCGCGCGACCGAAAAATCGAGCAGTGAGCGACTGGCCCGAAACGGTCGCATTTCGAGAAAAGCGACCATTTGCGACTACTGGCGGCTGGTCGCTTTGCGACTAAATTGGTCGCGCGACCTCGCCTAGTCGCAAGTGTGAATGGACCCTAAAAGCTGTTGCAATCACGTAAGGCATACTTCCATTCTGGTGTTCGTATCATATATTAGCATATAATAAAAATTTTCGACTTGAATAGTCACCATAGTCACCGTCGCGGGGATCGCGACGTGCCCACCCACTCAGCTATAGTGCCTAGAATATTGGCTAGTGCGCCGAGCACCTTCCGTTTTCAATGGGGGAGCGTGGCGCCGTCTGCAATGAATGCCCACCCTGGCCGGCAGAGGTCGCAGCTGTGTAGGTCGGTGCCGACTGCGCGTGTCGTCTGCTTGGCTAGACCAGTTTCGCAGTGGTTGCGTCGATTTCTGTGTTTGCGTTTTCAGTGTCATTACGGTATTGCGTGTTTGTTCTTGTTCATAAATACTTCGAGTGAGTTTGTGGTTGTTCTGCTCGCGTGTATGTGAGTAGGAGAACTATGTGACGGCGGTGAAAGAATGTTGAAACCACAGCGACAGTGAAGCTTTGCGTGGTTGTGCTGGAGCAATTACTCCTCGAGCATAGGGCTTGTATTCGTGTTTACTGCACCATGTGATGTCACACGGCTCGGAGAATGGGAACGAAGGATAAAAAGAAATGGCAAAACGCTGACGCCAACTGCTGTGGTCTGTGAAAAGTATTTAAAAAGCCGTTTCATCGAACGCACGCTCACTATCGTCGTGAACGGCGTTTTCAGCGATCTTCGCCGCAACAAATCGCGTGTGAAATCGATGCGATACGTACGATATTCCGTAAGTATCCTACACACCTTGTATCTCAAAGCAGAATATTAAAAGAGGCAAAATATACATATGTGCGAAAGAATTTCCATCAAAGTGGCACAGGCACACCCAGTCGGTGGCCTCCTTAATTTTTTTGCTCAGCCGTTGAGAGCGCCGAATCGGAGAACTTCGATCGAAGTATCTGGTGTCCACCGCAAAGCTTCTGTATCAGAAGAGTGCGCCCAACGCGGTAGTTTCAAAGCCGCGAGCACTAGTGGATTGCAAAATGATGGTGCACAACGGCCGCAAACCACTAGCGAAAGTCGCCATCTGTACTGCAATACGCCCTCGTGGGTTCTTTAAGATAAATAAATGAAATGAAATCTCGATCTCTATTCCAGTCGCGTGGATTAATGTGCTAAATGAGCCAGTGGAATCATTAGCTTATACTTATTGAGAAGGTGAAATGAATAACATAAAATTATTTACTTATCACCTTTATTTAAGGAAAATGGTAGTTTTCTGAGTGCTGTCATGCTGACAGAAGACAAAACAGGTCGCACAACTTGTGATGAGGTACGTATAATCCTTGATCATGAAAGTTGCCCTTATTAACAGCTCCAGCTGGTTTATGGTCGACGCAGTTTAAATAAAGCCTGCTTCAAAGAAGCAGTACTATAGGGACAGGGTTCTCGCTAAGAATGTTAGATCTTATGAAAACACGTTCAATGTACGGGGAACATTGTACGTGTTTTCCGCATGTACCAAATAGTTCTCATATACCAATCAAGCAACCATCCTTCTCGGCTCACCCTCGCAAGCTTTCGCTCGCACATAATACGGCGTGCGGCCGCAATATAATATTGCACTTGGATTTCATATACGGAACATCACGGCGACAGTGGAAATTCGCCTGGAGTGTCCACACAATTGCGATTGCAAAAAAGCGAAAGTGCAGGAAAGTATAGCGAAAACGAACAATCAATAGGAGCATAATTCCATATAGGAAAATTCTGGCAAGTGAAGCAAAAGTTAATATTTTGCCCTGAAAGAGCAGCCCTTGTTGCAAAACGTAAGTCGCATCACGGCATGCGATACAATGGTGAGTTTTTAAAACGTATGAGGATGAACATGCGAAGCACATATACGAGCATCATCGAAGAGAAGTCGTATATAGGGCGTTTTTATAGACAATCCAGATTTTACATAAAGAGGCTATATAAGAGCAGCGAACATGGCGTTGCCTTGCAGATAAGTTCCGAGGCGAGGAGGAAATACATTGCCTCTAATAACGTGAGGTTCAGAAAACAAATTAACAAAAATTAATAATTACCTTTTTTATACAGTTGTTGAGCTGGAGAATATGAAGGCACTCATATTTTAACGCACCTTATTTTTTTACCTTGAAAGCCGCACTTCATTCGAGATATTTATCATCGAACTTCAAAGGTCAATTCGGGAAATCCGCTGGAGCGCAGAAAAGGCGACCGCGCGCTGTCGTATCAGACCGAAACACCGTGGCGACAAGCGCGAGAAAGTAGCAAACCGAACGTCTCGGCTGTGGTCGCGGCAGGAACTGATGCGTCACATATACGCTTTGCCTGGCAAGCATGTGCGGCTGTGTGTCGGGCTAGGATTTGCCGCGGTATGCTGTCATTCGAAATTCGCCGCACACTTCTTGAATATCTCGAATTAGGTGCGATTCTCCAGGTCGTTAAAAGATGCCTGTGGATGAAAATGTGACTGCTTCCTAATTTGCCATTTAGACAACGGTCCCCAAGGCCCGAATAAAAAAATGTAATCTATAAATTTTTCCTAATTAGGCTTCCGAGGATCATGTCCGCCTCGCTTATGAACTCGTCTGCGAAAACACCAGGTCCGCTTCGTTCATTACTTTTTAACAATAAAAATCTGTATTGTCTAAAAAAAAACATCCTATATATATAGTCAGTTTCACAGACCCATATAAATAAGGCATTCTCATTCTCTATTAGTAAGAAGTCGCCAAATAAGTACACTTTAAAAATCCTACATTGCAATGAGCTGGACTGCCTTAGAAAACGAATGTAGTGGTTTCTTTTCCTGAATTGAACCACCGGAGGTTCGACACTCGAAACAGAGCTAGCTATTACGTAAGGTAAAACGTAGGCAGCAAGCATAAATAAGCCTTCTTATAGTCAAAAGAAGCCCTAAATTAGAAATCACCGTCCCACATGAGAAATTTACTGCCCCTACGGTGTTATAAATAGAAAAAGCGCCGCAGCCTCTATGTGAAAACACGGCGTTCTATGAAGAGCGGGTGGCGACGCGGCACACACCCGCACTACAGCGCTCCTAGCGGCAGCCGCTTACATTAATTGCAAACGGTATACCGGAAAGGCCGCGGTCGGCACACTAGCCAGTATATTCTAAGCACTATAACTCAGCGTTGCTTCGTAAGCTTTTCCTCCAACGCCTTCCCAAGCCTATCCGCCTAGACCTCGCGGCTGCCGGCGACGTCACCCTCGACCGCCTGGCGGGACTCGACGGTCGGGGAGGCAACCTCCCCGTGCGTCTCCGCTGTCTTACCTCCGAAAAGTCCCGAGGATATCGCGCCTTGAGGCTCGCATCGACGAGCTCACCGTCTCAATCGCCGCACTCCGGAGCCCCCTTCAGTAGATCCGTTCACTTCGTCTCAATCATCGCGCTCGTTCTCGCACACGTCAAGCTCGGAGTCCCCGCACGCCACATCTCTGCTGCCTACCACCGGCGTTTCAATCACCGAGCCGGGAAGTGCACACCTCCCTGTTCATGGCCGGGAAACGCCCGCCGGGATCAATGACATTGGCATGTGGTCGTGCTGTTTCCTTCGCTCCTGAGGTATGCCCCTACAAAATGTACACACACACACACACACACACACACACACACACACACACACACACACACACACACACACACACACACACACACACACACACATATATATATATAAATATATATATATAGATAGATATCATAAGAAGCCAGCATACACTGACACCAAGGACAACATGAGGGCACTTGTTCTTACTAATTGAATTAAAGAAATGATACATAATGGAAATGAAAGCGGATGAAAAAACAACTGTCCACAGGTGGGGAACGAATACGCGTCGACGCCCACTGGTTCATTCCCCACCTGCGGACAGTTGTTTTTTTCATCCGTTTTCATTTCCATTGCTTATCATGTCTTTAATTCAATTAGCAAGTACAATAATTTCCCCCATGTTGTCCTTGCTGTCATTGTCTGTTGCCTTCTTATAATATGATTAATAAAAATTGGGCCCCTCGGTTCCCTTTCTTATCGTTCATATATATATATATATATATATATATATTGTTGGAAACGGCCCCATCCCAATCCCGCGATCTCTGCTCCAGTCTAGGCTGGCTACACCCAAAGGCGCCCAGCCGCAGCTCGCACGTCCCTCGCGCCACTGCTCGCGCGTCACTCGTCTTCGTCCACAGTTGGCTCGGAGGCCGATAATCATATCGGCGTTCCCACACTGCCCCTCCCTCTGTTATGGCGTTGACGGCACTGACCCACGGTGGCCGACAGTGACGTACGGCATGACACCCCTCTTCGGCGGGCGCAACTTGTAGACTGCTGATGCACCGAACGAGGATCGGAGGAGCTGACAAAGTCCGAGTAACCTAGGTCTTCCGATAACCCGCAGGCCCTAAACCTGGCTGGCTTCCAAGACGGACTCCTCGCGAAGATTAGGCAGACCAGGCGGTGCAGCCTCGGAGTTCAGGTTTTGCGGGAACCTAAAGGCCATAAACCATCCCCTGACAAACACCTGGTCTAGTTTTGCTCTCCGACCTCATTCTGACGAGTGCACGCAGCAGGTCGCCGGAAGGAGCGACCGCCCGTTCAATGGTTTGCCACCACAGAGACCACGCAGCACGCAGGTCGCAGGAGGGGAAGATCGCAGATGATCCCGGTCGCCGCTCTAACGATGCTGCCGCCGCTATCGTTGGCAACTGGCCTCGAGCTCCCGAAATCTCACCGGAACACGGGACACCACTGACTGTCTCTGAAGAACCACGCACTGCAGCGCCGAGGGGTGAAGCTGCTCTTCAGGTGGGGTCGGCGCCATCGCGCTCATGACGCCACCTGCGCTGGCGGAGCCCTTCTCGAACGGCGGCGCCGGGAGCTGCAGCAGCACGCAGGAGACCACGCCGCCACCAGGTCCCACGCCAGCCTCTATGACGGCAACGGAGGAGGAGCCGGCGGAAGCGCTCGACACCGAACATTGGAGGTGCAGCTCGCACCGCGGAAAAAGGTCATGCACGAGGCCGGGGTATACGAGTCGCTACTGGTTGCGGAACGGGCGCCGTCAGCCTCGCCCAGGAACATGGTCCATTCCGGAACGCAGGTGGGGCCCCACATTACTGGCGCAAACGTGGTAAACGGCTCGATCCTGCAGTCCACGCCAGCGGGCTCCACTCCCGGCTTGCTGCGCCCAAAGGCCCCCAGCCGCAGCTCGCGCGTCCCTCGCGCCACTGCGCGCACGTCCATCGTCTTCGTCTACAGTTGGCTCTGATGCCACTAATCATGTCGGCATGCCCACAATATAAACAAAAAAATAAAAGTAAAGCGAAAGCAAACTGGAACCGCACAACCACGGAAATTCACTGAATTGACGTGTCAATATGGAACAATTTTAAATCCAACATAAGCTCTATGTGGCCGCTTGAATTGGGTCTAGCCCCGCCCATATGGGCCTGAAAGAAGCCATTTTATTCTACCTCTTATGGTTGATGGCGCGATTTGCATGAAAACAGATTGGAATAGTTTTACGCTATCCTGGCGCAGGGGCGCCATAACGTAAAACTGATCCAAACATTTAAAATTCTACAATCAGCCCTCCACAATCGGTTAAAAATTTTCAGGATAACTTCACTCCGCGGTCCCTTAGCAGGATAGACCCAGACTTCCCGCAATCGAGTCCCAAATGCGGAGCCGATTCATGCTCTTTTGATCACATGCTCTGACTGTGCACAGTCATAGAAAACGCTATACTTGCCACAAAGAAACCGTGGGAGGAATTCCTCGGAAGCGATAACCATCACAGGCAGCTCCAGGCAGTCCAGAGGGCCCACGACATCGCAACGGGACTTCGCCTCGCGGTGCCGTCTTGGGCGGTGCCACCGACTTGACCTGAGAAAGCCTTAGGCTCCCCCTGGGCACAGTTTCTCAGGACCCAATAAAGTTCTTGTCACCGCCACCTTGACTACGCCTATCTGTCACGCGACGTCATGAAAACAGCCATAACTCCCCATATGATATGACGTATTCACAATGATTATACAAGTTTAGACAGAACAAAAGAAAAATATCTATTTCAGGTTGGATGCGTTTTCGCCAATTGCCCTCGGCTATTGGTAAAAAGTTCGTTGGCTGCGCCCACTTCGCCTCTCTCTCACTCGTCGTAACAAAACCGCGAAATACCCACCGCAACAGAGTGAAGTGTACGCGTTAAAGATGAATCGGTATGCCGAACAAAACTGAATATTTTTTTCTGGGTAGCTGGAAGGCTGTCCCGTTCCGAATGGAATAAAAGATTGCTGCCTGCCAATCGCGAAGACACTGGTTACTCGCACCTGCCGGAGAGCATGGATTCATTTGGGTAGAATAATCTTTTAGCGTGGCAGTGCAACGTTATCGAGCCCTTTCGGCACGTACACGACTTCGGTTTGCCATCTCTTTTTTACTGAGGATCCATTTTAGCGGCATTCCTATACCTTCCGTTACACGTCACCGCAATTTTCGACCAGCCACCGCAAGGTAAAGAAGGGGAAGCGGACCAATCGAGGACGCTGGCACCACCCTCCTCATCGTGTTATTAATTTTCACTGCGTACGCTCGGCCCCATCGAAACCGTCTCCACCTGAGCGTGCTCCTCGCCTCTTGTCAGCCAATTAGATAAGAAAGATAGCTCAATGTAAGCAACGTCATTCGTTTTGAAAGCAAACTAACGTGACCTCCTATAAACGAGGAGTATGTTTGAATGGGCTTTTGAGACAACGCTGCGGGTCACCTCCCGATGTTTGCTTCGGCGGTTACGTAAATTTGAAGTAAGGAGATTCGAATAAAAAGATTGGTATAGTTTTACATTACAGAGGCTTAGATGTATGCACAAATAAATCTTGAGCTGCCAAAGAATTCCAAAACCAGACGCGGCTCTTTTAGGACAATATGTGCAGGCACGTCACAGCTACCATATATATTCAAACCAAATGAGGAAATGTTTATGAACCTAAAGTTGTAAAGTTCGCCAATTCAGCCAATAAACGTTACTTCATACCATTTCCTCACAGTACTCGAAATGTTTGATAGTGAAGTTATATGTGTGAGGATAAACAAAGATCATCTTATGAAGCTATTTGGTGATGACGTTGTCATGCACAGCAACCCTTGATGAAATTTACAAGCAGTGTTTGTAGACACTAGCTGCCCAAGTATCAGGGTTGGCTTAACGCTACCTTGCAAAACAGTAACATATTATTCCACAACCTAGAAGAGCAGGAAATGTTTGTCATTCGTACTGACAGTCGTAAGACATACAGGTGTGCATGTCCAATCGGTTAAGGGTACCCACCTGCTGATAAGAGAATGTTCAGACTAGCAAGAACGGGTAAACTCACATACATGGCAGGCACTCCTATAGAGAGATTGACGGTTTATTGATATAATTAAATAAGGAATAATGACTTTGTACATTCACTAGGATGCAGGGCTCAATTATGCAAGCTAAAAAACTCCGCCTCCTTTCCACACTCTGAAAGTGCATGTACAGTGAAGTTCGTGCGGATGTTAAAGAAGTACCATTCGTAAAGTGCGATTTACACACAACCTACAGACATGGCAGCATCGGATCGTAATTCGAATATACAATTAAAAGCTTATTAAGTAATGCGAAAACTCAACCAGTTTTACAGCTGTCGTTTTTTGGGTGAGCACGCCCCGAAAAATCGCTGCATACTAGAGGCGAACAGCTTCGCTGTTAAAGAACCTTGGCAAGAAAAACAACAGGCCGCACAACGAGCGGTAGAACAAATTACGATACACGAAACTTCAAGAAATGAAACGCAGCATTGATTGGGAACAAACAAGTTCACGTGATATCTCTTTGGAGGCAGTATTATTTTCAGCAATCAACGGGTCTTCTATTGCAGTATCAGAATCGCCGCCAAGGGACGCGCATAGCAACCGAGGTCATTGAATGCCTAAATTAGCTAAGGTTAAGTCTTTTTCAGAGAATAAATAGGTGGCTGAAGTTAGACAGTTGTACTGAAGACAGAGGCATTCGTCTCCCATACATGCCTGGACCACTATATGATTACGAGGCACTCACAAGTGGGGGACTCGGGATTTATTTTGTCCACCGGCGGTTCCTGATTGGGCAATTTTGTCCACCGGCGGTTCCTGATTGGGAACCTAAATCTAAGTACACGAGTATTTTTGCATTTTGCCATTGTCGAAATGCGGCTGGCGTGTTCGAAGATTGAACCCGTGAGGTCCTGCGTAGCCGAGCGACGCCATAGCTATTAAGCTCCCCTGGCTGGCTGGGCTAATAATGAAGGTTTTAATGTTAAAGGCAGGCCCGGCAATAGAGGTCATGCCTATGCGAATTATAGCTTATTTGTCCTTTATGCTTTTCCGCCGTCCCCTCGCTTTGCAGTACGGAAGGTATGCACTGTCTACTGTGCGCGCTTCCCAGCCTGCGCTGCTACTCAGAACCGGATGGGTGCACAAATAAGCGTGAACGCCCTGTCAAATTTGTTGCTCCCTACGCGGACCACGCCCGCTGCAAAAAAGAAGAAAAAAAATCGAAAAAAAAAACTTGGTAACTCTCGTTCTCTCGGAGGATGAGGGACCCGTACACATTCTGCTTCTGTCTGTGAGCTGTCGTTGTCCACTTCGCTTGCACCACGTTTGGCTTGCAAAACATGCATCAAGTTTGCCACCAACGTGGTCAGTACCAGCGGCTTGACCTCCGCGATTACAAGCTTGTTGTCACTCTGCTATCGGGTGAAACATAAAGAACCAGCCAAACGTCTGAAAATAGCACCGTCGGAAAATTGCATGTACTGTGAATTAAGATAGTGAGTATCGGAAGCGAAATTATCGCAAGGTAAGTACAATTGTCTTATTTGTATTCGCAAGTATATTGTTTCAACTAAGCGCATTCTCTAATATTTCTATTGTTATTTACAGACATAATGTACGGATGCTTACGAACACGCTGACTATAACATCTTGAAGTTTTTTTCTACGTAGACGGTGCTTCAGCGTCAGCTGAAGCGCACTATCTGTTCAAAAGCACGCAGCACGGCACATTTCGGCTGAGACACTCAAGAAGACCACAGTTGGATTGCCGTAATTCCTTACTCAGGAAGTACATTCTGTGAGCTGAGTGGTGTTCAAAATTTCCTGCATCGCTGGAATCTGTTGTGTCGTAGCTTGGGTGTTTATCATGAAATAATTCAGCCTTTCTTTGATATCTCTGTAGTAAAAGCTTTTGCATTACAAAAGGCTGAGTACAGCTACCCACGAGCACTTACGAGAAGTCTTGTGATGAAGGCCAAGCATAATTAACCGTAATTGGCTAGTTAGAGCAAAAAGCGCATATTTTGTTGCCGCTGCGTTTTATACTTCACTTTTGCGTTTTTCGGATATTTTCAGCGTAAAGAACGTTTTCGAATGGAGGAGAGATCATGCCTGTAGGAGGTTGCCTTCAATACAGTGAACGCCATCTTCGGCCATGCAGTTCAACTGTCGTACAGCCTGCATGGGAAGAAAAGCAAGAGAGCCTGTTTAACCTGCGGCTATGCAGGGTGACAACAGATGATATGCATTCAATTTCTTACTTTTGTGCCCTTGCATATATTCTGCACGGCTGGCTGTGTTAGAATAATATATGTATATGTATTGTATACGAATACTAGTTGTGAAAAGCAGCAGGTCGACATCAATCAAGCGTAAGGCTTCATAAAAATTTGGCTGCCAGGCGCCGTCGACTGAGGACGAGGTCGTGGGATGGTATCCCGGCCACGGCGGCCGTATTTCGATGGAGGCGAAATGCAAAAAACGCCCGTGTGCTTGCGTTGTAGTGGACATTGAAGAACTCCAGTTGGTCATAATTAATCCGGAGCCCTCCACTACGGCGTGCTTCATAATCAGAACTGGTTTTGGCACGTAAAATCCCAGAATAAGGTGCCGTCGGCTGTGTCAATGGCAGAAGGAGGCGTTACGCCAAAGTGGATCAACCGGTTCAGCATCTTCTGGCTGCTTCTACTGCAACCTCAGCCTCAACCCCCTGTGCCGTTAGCAAAACAACTTTCTTAGGTGGCGTGCAGGACTGGGAATATGAGCAACAATCTGTATCAACCTATTTTAAGACCAATAAAGAAACTATGCAACATTGTTTGTTGATTTTGTAGTAGATCATGGTGTGTTGCATCGCACTACCGTGCAAAATAAGCGCGATTTATAATCGCACGGAATAATGGCATCGCCTACACAAATCGCAACCTGCCAATATGGCCATGCCAGTGGGTAATGCGGGACAATAAATTGGCTAAAAGCGGCGCAGCCGGCTACCGGTGCTGGATACTGGCACTGCCAGTAGGCAAGGTGGAACACTAGAATGGCAATGAACGGCAGAGCCGGCTATGTGCCTCTATTGGCACTGACACTTGATGGTCGAAATAGGCCCTTTGGTGGCATATGCCCGCACCGGGCCATTCCTGACGCGGGTAGCACTGCCGGCTTCGTGCCTATGTTTGTGCCGGTGTTTGCCGTGATATTGCCGTGCTGGGGCCAGCCTGGTTGTGCTGACTGGCTGTGATCCGCCTGGCAATAGCCTTGGCGACAGCACTTCGCCGCCGAAAGAAGACCTGCTGACGCAATTTAGCAGCAGCGGAGCAAGCCAACGCAGTCGTGATCCGACGCAACGACTTAACCACAAGGCTAGACGACGGTCTACCGACCTAGACGTGCTAATCGATGGTGATAGCGTCACCGCTCTCGTCGACATTGGAGCGGACTATTCCGTCTTCAGTGGCCTGTTCGCCGTCAAGTTGAAGAAGATGAAAACGGCCTGGAAAGGACCCGATATCCGGAAGCGGGACGCCACCTAATAATGCTGGCTGGAATCTGCACAGCGCGAGTCACGGTTAACAACCGCACTTACCCGGTGAGCTTTGTAATCCAGCAGCAATGCTCCCGGGATGACATCCTAGGACGTCATTCTTTCAACGCACGAAGCGATATCACCGGATACAAACATAAGTTACCATGCCTTGAATGTGCCTGGAGAACAAGTGACCATTCTGCCTCGCTCCAGCGTAATGATTTCCGTCGGTACCGAAGTGCCTGCAGACATGGAGGGCGTGGTCGAGGGCGACAATCACTTACTGCTCCACCGTGAAATTTGCGTCGCTAGAGGCATAGCCGAGCTACGTGAAGGGAAAGCAAAAGTGATACTCACGAACTGCAGGCACGAATACAAGCACACTAACAAATGCACCATGGTAGCCTGTATCGAAAAAAATAGTACAAGCCAGCAGGGATTTCGCCATAACAGATAGCGCACATGCAACGATGACTGTAGTACCTGAACCAGCTTTCTACGTCAATCAGAACCTTCCCAGGCATAATAAAGAACAGCTAAAAGCCCTGCTCCTGCAATCCAAGAACTGCCTCTCGTCATCGTCAAAAATTCGAAGAACCCCTGTCGCCAAGCACCCCATCATAACCGACGAATATGTACGCCCACTATGTCAGAGCCCGTACCGAGTTTCGGCGCGCGAACGCGAGATCATAAGGCAACAAGTCGACGAAATGCTACGCTACAACATCATACAGCCATCCACGAGTCCGTGGGCGTCCCCCGTGGTGTTAGTGAAGAAGAAGGGAACCCTACGTTTCTGCGTCAATTATCGTCGCCTCAACACATTCACGGAGAAGAACGTATACCCTCTCCCACGGATAGACGACGCCTTGGATCGACTCAGAATTTTCCTCGATGGACCTCAAGACCGGCTACTGGCAAATCGAAGTCGACGAGAGTGACGGGGAGAAAACAGCCTTCAGTACGACAGACGGACTGTTTAAGTTCCAGGTCATACCATTAAGTCTTTGCTCGGCACCTGCGACTTTGGAACGCGTCGTGGATACAGTACTGGCAGGCTCGAAGTTGCAGACTTGCCTCGTCTACTTCGACGACGTCGTTCTGTTTGCCTCAAGCTTCGAAGAACACCTCCGGCGCCTTGGAACAATTCTTCAAGCAATCAAGACCTCCGGACTCACGTTGAAGCCACAAAAGTGCCGCTCAGCATACGAGAGGCTCTTGTTTTTGGACCACGTCATCAACTCTGGAGTGCGCCCTGAGCCCCAGAAAACTGCGTCCATCACTGACTTTCCTCCGCCCGCCGACAGGAATGCAGTGCGTAGATTTCTTGAACTGTGCGCCTAATACAGGCGCTTGGTCAAGGAATTTTCACGGATCGCAGAGCGATTTACGTACCTGAAGAAGGCCGACGTCGAGTTCAAGTGGGAAACGCCGCAAGTCGAAGCATATGAAGAACTGAACCGACGCCTGCAATCGCTGCCAATACTTGCGGATTTCGACGAAAACGCCGATACCGAAGTCCACACCAACGCAAGCAGCGTAGGACTCGGCGCCGTGCTTGTGCGGAGGACTGGCGGACTAGAAAGGTTTGTAAGTTGCGCTAGCCGGTCGCTGTCGAAAGCGAAAGCAAATTATTCCACAACAGGAAAGAGTGCCTCGCCATCATCTGGGCTACATCAAAATTTTGCCCCTACCTCTATGGCATACCGTTCAAAGTTGTGAGCAACCACCACGCCTTGTGTTGGATAGCTAACTTGAAGGATCCTTCCGGTCGCCTCGTACTATGGAGTCTGAGACTTCAGGCATTCGACATCCCCGTAGTTTACAAGTCCGGGCGAAAGCACTCTGACGCCGACTGCTTGTCTCGCACCCCCGACGAACGCCCCCCACCTCCTCGTGGTACCTTCAGCATTGCGCCCAGAGGTTCTGCAAGCTCTCCATGACGACCCAACGGCTGTACACCTCAGTTTTTCCCGCACGCTCGCTAGGATACAAGAAAAATACCACTGGCCTCGCCTCACTGCCGACGTCGCCCATTACGTAAAGACATGCCGAGACTCAGCGACGCAAAACACCTCCAACACGGCCAGCCGGCCTTCTACAACCGATCGAACCACCTCGCCGAGCGTTCCAGCACATCAGGATAGACTTACTGGGGCCTTTCCCGACGTCGACGTCCGGGAATAAATGGATCGTCGTAGCTACGGACTACCTAACCCGCTACGCCAAAACAACAGCCCTTCCCAAAAGCAGTACCGACGAGATAGCCAGATTCTTCGTTCAGAGCATCCTCCTGCGTGACGGTGCCCCAGAAGTCCTCATCACCGACTGAGGTACGGCCTTTATGACAGAACTAACGCAAGCCATCCTGGCATACAGCCAGACAAGCCATCGCCGGACCACCGCCTACCGCCCGCAGACGAATGGCCTCACAGAGCGCCTAAATAAGACCATCTACGACGTGCTGGCAATGTACAGCGGTGAGCACTGTTAGGGTGAACACGCGAGCGCGTGGCCGACGGCACTATCAGCGCCGCGTAACAGCCATCGTTGGAAACATTGCACATGCGCAGCATGTGCTTTGCGAAACACTCTTTCCACCGCGCGCATCACGTCATCGATACGCTTGTTCGTCGTCTGCTAGCCGCATTTTTTGTTCGCTGAGCTGATACCTTCTGCATTTCAAGGTCCATCTGGATTGAAGATTGGCGCGTGAAGGAAAAAAGTGAGTGTAAGAGGGATAATTATTAAACTTTTTATTCAAGAAAATTGCACTTTTGCAATTCAAGTTAAACAAGACCATGAGAACAAATATAAAAACATGAGCAAATCTAATAGCGAGTCATGTGACCACTTACAGCAACTACTGCAGCTATTCTGGACGGTAACGAGTCGTAAAGTGATCGAACATATTCCCGATCGGCTTTCAGCCTTTCCCACTCGTTGCTGACTTGCGCCCACAACTGGTCCGAAGTCGCGGAATAAAGGGGCTTCCTTGCCAAAGAAGCTTTCAGACGGCCCCACACGTTTTCTATCACATTCAGGTCCGCTCCTTTCGGAGGCCATTCCAGTAGCTGCATGTGCTGCTCCGCCTGGAACTCCTTGACAGCCCGCGCCGTGTGTATCGGTGACCGGTCCTGTTGGAACAGGTAATCACCGTCTGGGAATAAACTGCTCGCATATGGCAACAGCACATTGTTCAAAATGTTGCAGTATTGTTCCGACGATAAGTGTCCACGTATACGTTGCAGGGGCCCTAAACCATATCTTGAAACAGCACCCCACATGTTCACACTCGATCTCCCACTGGCAGAAACACCTTGCACGTTGTCCGGGTCGTTCCTGCGTGGCATTGTGACGTTAACTAAAACAATTGCTTTTCAAAGCAGAAGGTTTGCCTCACCGTGTGCCTGGTAGCCTCCAAACACGCAATCTTTGGTCTTGTCGCGTCGAAAACGTCGACTCATCCGAAAAGATGACGCGACCCCACTCTTCTGATGTCCATGCTTCGTGCAGCTCAGCGAACTGCCGTCGTGCGTCCTTGTTTGCCGCCGTTAGTAGTGGCTTCTGCGCTGCGACGCGACTGCGAAGGCCCGCAGTACGCAGGCGACGTCGAACAGTGGTGTCCGAAACGTCCAAATCCAAGTCCTCGCGTATTGCTGGGGCTGGCAAGAAAGGGTTACGAGCAGCAGCTGCAACTATGAGGGCGTCTTCATCGTCTGTGGTAGCTTTAGGGCGGGGCGCGCGGGGTGCATCCTGAATGCGACCTTCATACTTGTAGGCTTGAATTATCCTGTTCACAGTCTTCAGGGGCCTATTAACTAAAGCGCCAATATACCGCTGGGAATAACCTTTCAGGGAAAGATCGACAATTGAGCGCAGTTCATCATCGGGAACCCTAGCCATAATACGATCTGGCGACAGAATGAACGGCTGCGAAAGATGTTTGGTTGTTTTATATACAGCGTTGCATGCACAACAACTTTGAAGGGAACGAATAGACACGCCCCCATAGATATACAAGTTTTCTTGTCTTGTTCTGTTCAAGCACAGATGTTTAAAGAAATCTTAAAATGCAGGATGCATGGGCTTAGAAAACAAAAATGCGGCTAGCAGACGACGAACAAGTGCATTCATGACGTCATGCGCGCGGTGGAACAATTATTTCGCGGAAGGCGTGATGCGCATGCGCAATGTTTCCAGTGATGACCGTAACGGGGCGCTGACAGTGCCGTCGGCCACGCGCTCGCGTGTTCACCCTAACAGTGCTCACCGCTGTACGTCGACGTCGAACACAAGACGTAGTATGCCATCTATGCGTACGTGACCTTCGCATACAACACGGCCATGCAAGTAACGACGCACATGGCGCCGTTCAACCTGGTCTACGGAAGGAATCCGGCGACGACGCTTCACGCCATACTACCAGACGTCATCGACGAAGAAAATCTCGACGGTGCCACCTATTTGCAGCGTGCTAAAGAAGGTCGACAGCTCGCCCGCGTGCGCATCAAGAACTAGCAGAGGACTGACAGCCGGCACTACAATCTTCGACGACGCTCCGTCGAGTACCAGCCCGGTGACCGTGTTTGGGTCTGGACTCCGATACGCCGACGAGGACACAGCGAGAAGCTGTAACGTGACTATTTCGGACCCTATAAGATCATCCGACGTATTGGCGCACTGGACTATGAGGTCGTGCCAGACGGCTTTTCCCAATCACAGCGGCGCCGCGCACGCCCTGAAGTCATACACGTGGTGCGTCTTAAGCCTTTCTACGCCAACTGACGAACTTAGGTACTTTGTTGCTTTGTTATTGTTTTTTCTTTTTTTTTCCTTTATTACGCTTGGTTTTGTTTTCGCTTTCGTGTTTGTTTATAGCATCGGGACGATGTCTTTAAGGGAAGGGTATAGACACGTGTACATGTTTATCTTTCACCGGTGACCGCTTTTCACTGGCTAACAAATGTTAAACGTCATCGCTAGGCGCAGGTCGCGCCTGCATGTATCGTAAGTTTCTCGAACGTTATCGATGCTTCTATCTGTTCTCTGTTGTAAGCGACGCGTGTGAAATCTGATTGTATGAGCGACGCGAATTGTCTAGTACTTTGTGAAAGGCACGTGGGCACCAGGGATTAATGTGGAATCTTCGACGACTGATGTATTAAAGCCGACGCGTTTCGCCGCTGATCAGATTTCGACGATGGCCGACTGTGGTTGCTGCTGTCGATGTGCTTCGAGTGCAACCTTCTTTTGTGGGCACGGGTTCGCCCAATAAAATGTCCGTTTCGTCATTCACAGTTCTGCAATTGTTTTCTTTAACGTCAGTACCACGTGACAGCATTTTATGGGATAGTCACATTGACTATGTAAAGAAACGTTTACGAACGGATGCAGCACAGTTGTACACGGTTAAATTTCACACACCTTTTATCTTGCTACCGTTAGGTTTTAAAGCTCTGGACCAACCTCTGCTCAGATATGGTATTGCACATTATAGTTCCTTCGTACGAACGACAGTAAATCGAGTGGATAAACTATTACTTAGCGTATCTGCGAGCACATTGCATCGTACTGCTTATGATTGATGAAACAATAACGCAAGAAATAATACAGCATGTTTTGAATTTTTTTCGGATCTGTTTTTGCAAGTGATACCTCTTGGCAAGATCTTCTAGAATGGTCACAAGCTAATACAGGTTAAACCTAAAATGCTAAGTAAAACGTACCTTTATAAGTGAACGTCTATATATATATATATATATATATATATATATATATATATATATAAGAACTATGGTAAATAGTGTCAAGAATATTGCGTTCCCTTATATTTTAACTAGTTGCCAAAAGAAATACTTGAACAACATTGCCTAAAGAAAGCGAAAGAACAAATTAAAGCATGGTTGCGTTCTCATTAAAATATTTGTTAGGTATTAGATGTGTTTTTTAACGTTGTAATTAAAATTGTTTCGCTGTTGACTTGTAAGCAATGAAAAGGTTGTCCTCGTTTTTTAAGTATATGTATTTCCCATTTTTTACCACTTTGCCAAAGAAATAACGGGACAGAATTAAAGCGATAAATTAAATGAAGATTTTGTCTTCCTTTTTTCGTTACTAATGCAGTAAATTATTTATGTATAGTGTTCTTTTGAAGCTGTTGCTATATGTATAATATACGTTGTACTTCTGTCTTGTTAAGTCTCATTTACACAAGCTTGACACGACACCGATTTTGGTCTGCCGACTGTTGTCGACAGCAGTTTACAGGGCGGAAAACGTTGAGAACAACGGTTTAAAGGAAAGAAAACGCTGTCGCCAACAGTCGGCAGACCGTAATCGGTGTCGTGTCAGCCTAGTGTGAATGAGCCTTAAGCAGCGAGCTAGCACCTTATGTCTGCCGTGACCCGCTCACAAGCGACTTACGTTTAGGCGTGCACGAAATGTGTAATATGTTGCGAGCTGCTGAAACAAGGATGTATGTATGTATGTGTGTGTGTGTGTGTGTGTGTGTGTGTGTGTGTGTGTGTGTGTGTATGTATGTATGTATGTATGTATGTATGTATGTATGTATGTATGTATGTATGTATGTATGTATGTATGTATGTATGTATGTATGATAGGGGTAATCGGTGATAGCTGGGAGTGGCTTTCTTCCTTCCCCTGGACATAAAGATAGGCTGATGATGAAAGTGCAGTCATGGTGGAAACACAAGCATCACTTGTATCGAGCTTATTCTAATTCCTTTACACGCTGTGTAATGGTGTCATTAACCTTGCTTATTGCAATTTCAATCGTTTGCTACTTTGGGCTTATTTGGCTTATGGTTGCGTGCGCGTAACCCTACCTGCTAAAATTCTTATAGAGGGGATTGCAGCACTAATAAATAAATAAAAGTCACTTTAGCATACGCCAAAGAGGGTGAAGGCGAAAGCCTGCGCGCTCACCAGACTTTCACTAAATTTGTTTGAGATTCTCATTCGAATGCGTTGTTACTTCCTTGTACTCGCTTTCTCTTGTTCTCCTTTTCAGTCGTATAGATATCGCCACTTGTTCCACCTGGGTAATGGCACGTTAGAACTTTCGTGGCAAGCCTATGAAGACCATTAAGACACACACGCAGGTTCACTGAATGAATGATGTTTATTTTAACACTAATCGACGAGGGTAGCTACACGGGCCTGTAAATATGGTGTCTTCTACTTTCTTGTAGCGCAGGCAGAATAAGAGGGACACGAAAAAGCGAATTAGACATACACATAGCGCTAAATTTTCGCAACAGATTTATTTCCAATTCTCGCAGGTGCTCCTCAAAACATCACTAGACACGTGCACATTGCTCGGCAAATATGAACAAAACCGGGAAAACCACACGCAGACACTTTTGTGGCTACACTGATTATTTAGAAGGCTGTACGTTCAACACGAACAGAGATAATCGAGCTCTTTTATTGACAGAGAAATACTGGCGCATGCGCTTGAATTTTGATGTCATAACGCCGGACGGTCATTTTTTTTACCCATGAGCCACATAATGCTTTCACCTTAATAAATTAGTTCTCTATGGTGGTTGAGCAATTGCAGAGCCACTTTTACCCAGGTTTGCAAGTTAGTATGAAACTGTGGCCTCGGCAGAAGTCCACGGCCACATTGCTGTGGGCGCCTTGGCGCGTACAAAACGCTTGAATACATTTCCCGGATGACAATGTCAGAAGGTGTTCTGGCTTTGCAACGACAGCCGCAAACTGTCTGGGCAGTAGATCTCGGCCGCTTGCCTGTATGCGGAGCCAGGTACTGCAGGCACCTTCGAGCTCATTTTGTTGTAGACGTGCATGACGTAGCTCGCAGAGGACATGAGCCACGCCTCACGACTAGCATTGGCGACGAAGAACGATTCCCACCGGTCGTAAGGCACTGGCAGGAACATCCAGTGGGGTATCACCTGCGCCAAAACAAGTTTGGTCATTCGATACATCACAAAAAATTTCAAGTTCGGATTTTGAGTCGGATAGAGAATAAAGCGAATGCATACGGTCAGCGCGAGTGTCGAAAAAAAATGCACAGTCACTTTATCATACGCTAAAGAGGATGAACACGAAAGGCTGCGCGCTCATGAGACATTCATTAAATTACGTTGACATTCTCATTCGAATATGTTGCGACTTCGTATTACTTGCTTTCTCTTTAGTTTTTTTTTACAGCGAAGCTGTTTAACCTGGACGTTTGCCGTCAGATGTAACGCCGAAATGTGGGCCGATCCTGGTCGTAGTGCAGAAAGGGTCCAAACGCAATGGCTCATGCTCCTGCGAACTAGCGAAGGTGTTTAAGCTCGAGGATGGTCCGTCGAGTGTACGCCGCAAAACCTCCGCCTGGCGATGTTGCCACCATTCGTCGCCTAGAAACTCTTCCGCCCAGCTGCGCTTACCATGCCGAGCCTCACCACAGCTGCGCAATACCAGGAATTAGGGACATTTCGTACAGTTTCTTTTTTTCGCCACCACGTGGCGTATCGACCTTAAAGAATTCGAAATTCCCGCTATGACGTATCTATGACGCACAACTAAAGAAAGCGCAATAAAAAGAAACACACCCTGAGGCTGTCGCTTCACCTCGGTGCTTGGAAACGAGCGCGCTTGTGTATCAGCGTTATCTCGAAGACGGCCAGCTACTTGCTCTATTGACAATGAATCGACGGTTTTGCTAGACACCTGGCCAGAAAGCTCCTCCGCATTCTGGAGAGATGTCTGGCCGAGATAAAGGCTCCCGCGAAGCTTCCGTTGAATATATATTTTTTTCCTTGAGCAGACTTCTTATTTGTGCACCACTGTGGCCACGGTCTTGCATATACGTCACGGTTCTGTTTCATGGGTTTCCTATAGAACTCGCGTGATCCATTGTTTAAGAGGAAGCTTTAGCTCGGGCCTATCTTCGATGCCGGATTCTCAAATACACGTAAAATGCAGGAATGATTTTATGAGAAAATCGCTGAAACGATTTGAATGAAATGTGTTGCATTAAGAGGGAAAATTAAATTGCAGAGACTGCAGCAAATAGAATTTTCGTTTATAAATGTCGTGTAATGTTTTCAAAGAATCGCAGGATGTTCGTAAATTTGAAAAAAAAATAGAAGCATGAAGTTTCCAAATCCGCAACTCAGCCATTAAAAACAAATATGGCATTTCTATAAACTGCACCCGTTGGAGCATCAAAAGCGAACAATTTTTTTGCTATACCTTAAAACTTACGTGAATTTGTTATAATGTTTGGAAGGGTTTTGCAAATGCAACATTCACAACATAGTGGTATATTTCAGGATGGTGTATGATATATGATTGCTATCCGCTTTGGATGTATTATTAGGTGCAGTTTACAGAATTCCGATATCATTTTTAGCTGCTGAGGTACATAGCTCTATAAGTCAAGTTTTCTTTTTCGAAATTTGGCAATTCTTTAAAATTTGACGTAAGAAAAGTAGACAGCCTATAATAAAATATCCCTTTCTGCAATCACTACACTTTAACTTTTTTTTTCTAAATTCAACATAACTCATCAGATTTGGTGCATTGGTTGCTCTGAGAAACAATTGCCGATTTCCCATGTATTTCGATAGTAGCCCCAAAGCTCAATGTTCCCCCTAAGTTCGAGCTTGAATAATATACTTGTTGGCAAGATACGTTTGTAAAGTGTGATCGTGGCCTAATGAGCTAGAGCACCGGCGTACTGAGCTCAACGGCCGAGGATATGTTTGTAAAGCGTCTTGGGAAGGAATAGGAGAAAAGAAAGGGAGAAGGCTGGTATGTTATGCAGAAGCGTGTCTGGTTGGCTAAAAATTACTAAATGCTTTGGTCGTCATACCACCTCAGGTTCCATCAGCATAATTTCTATTTCAGTCCGCTAGTATTGTGCAATTATTGTCAATCAATCGAGATTACAACACCGGCGTCATGGCATTGTATTCCGTCACAATTATTTATCGCCATCACTTCAGAATCATCTCATTGTCGTCATGCCGTCGTCCTTATATGCCTTCGTCCTTCTATCGACATCATTCCTACCTCGTAATTCCATCGTCGTCACTGCATGCACCGTCGGCCTGCGGTCCTTGTTCTACCATCGTGAGGTAACATTGGCGAGCGATGGTCATAACAAAGCGGGTCAATCAGGGAGACAGTGCATGGCCGCATATAGCCGAATCACTTGAACCATCAGGTGAAACACTACGGATTCTAAATAAAGGTGCCTTAGCTAACACGGTGTGTCGCTTCTTGCTCGCTAGATTGTGTGAATGTTAATCGCATTAACTTCGATACTCATCTTAACATGGGTTCTGCAGGAATTCTTTCGTCTTCGCGACACTAACGAACTCTTGTCTACATTGTTCCCAGCCTATTAACACCTCGAATTCCTAGAGGTGATCGTGCTCAGGCATGTGATGGACGACCCGAAGTTTGATGGAGGTAGCGGTATGATTTCGACAGCGGCGCCGCCAATCGACAAGGGGAAACACATTTGGATGGGTGGGAATAGCGGCGAAAGGCACACTTCAAGAGTTGCTAGGCATCACAGATTCGAATCAACCTGACAAAGAGTTAGAAATATATATGCATTGCAGTCGCGCTAAAGAAATGGAAAACTATTGGATTGGTGTGAGACTCGCTGCAAAAACATTCATTAGACTGTTTCAGGTATCCGAGCTATCCTTAACGGGAATCAATGAGATGAGTTTCGATAGAGCTCGTTACATTTTTCAAGAGCGGAAGACGTGCCTAGAGGCAGACTCGACTGCAATATTTTGTTGCTGCACAAAAATATCTAGATTTTCGGCGCGATCATTTTAAAGGAAAAACAAAAATTAAATAAGTTTTCAAGAATTACTTAGAGTACCTCGATAAAATTGTAGCAAATAAATTCTGAAACGTTCATTTGCAACTTTTTTGTATCTTAAGGCACAGGGCAACTTACTACTGGTTTCCATTAATTTTCTTTGTTATATTTTCAAGCGAGTTGAATATTCTGCCGTAGGTTAATTCACAATTAGCCCAACTAATTAAACTGAGACTTTCAAGTGTATATTGTTCTTAGACAAATGCTTTACGTCTACGCGGATGCTGCAAAATTTCTCACATTGGGGAGGGGAATATGAAAAACAAAATAGAAATGCAGAGCATTTTATTGCCACAGCAAATTTTCATTTTTAATGCTATTTCCACAATTTAAGTGGCTCGACCCTCGTGTTCGCAGCCTTGTAAATGTTTTTGAAAGCACTGGGTGCGTTGTCTGCGAATTTACGTGAATAAGCAAGCAGATCATACTTTAATCTGGGCGGAGAAAAAAAAAGAAGGAAAGCCTACGTTGTAGATGCACTGTACTGAAACACAATTAGACAGAGTCTAAATTTGCATATATTTCTAAACAAGGATGCCTAAATTGTCGATTAAAAAATTGACATAATTTTAATGAAGCCGAATAAAGCAATAAAAATGGCATGTTCCGTGTGAAAATATGATGAGCGTTAGCCTTGTCGGTCAACAATTTCTGTTTAATGAAAAAAAAAGCTTCTAGTGGCCGTGTATTATCGTATTCCTGAAAGCCAGTAACCAGCGTATCTAAATTTACATTGGCGCCAAAATTATTGGCTCGAGTTCCATCACTGTATCCGAATGACTATATCAGATTCAAAAGTGAGATTAAATGGCGGGCCGTGGCGTGTGCGGTAGTGTTCACCTATGCCTTTGCTATAGTATGTTGCCGCACTCTTTAAAGCATGAGCATGGTGATCAACCGATGTGCTTTTCTACAACTTCATCCCTAAATGTAAGCCGGGGTTCTGCCACTCCCGGTGGTTGTTAGCCTGATCCCTCCCTATTTTCTTAACTGTCGATTGTGTGGTTTGTTTTCATACCAAATATTCACTTAATATTCTGTGCGTGTTCGGCTAGTAATGAAATTTTATTTCTCTCACAGTTAAGTTATCAAGTAACCAGCAAGAAGGGATGCAGGGCAAAAACCTGCTTTGATGCAGCTTGAAGACCGCCCGGCGGCCGTTGGTCACATGACAGTATCTTCACAATAATCGAGAACTCGAGCTAGCTTCGTATAGGCAAAAAGGCTAATGGGTCGAACAGAACCGGGCCGGCCAAAGTATGGTACTTTCGGGCTCGGGTCAGGCCCGGACTTGAAAAACCGGCCCGTGCAGTGCTCTACTTCAGATAGTCTGATCAGCAGATTCCCATACCGTCACGTAGTAGTGACGTTGAAGTAAACAGTCGTAAAACTGTGTATGGCGAAACTGATTCTTTATTGGGCGAACATGTACCCACAAAAGCAAGCTACACTTGAAGCACAACGAAAGCGGCGAATACTGTCGGCGATCGTCGAAATCTGATCAGCGGCGATCAGCTTTTATACATGAGTCATTGAAGGCCCCAGAATAATCCCTGGTACGCACATGTCTTCCCGAAAGTTCTAGATACTTCGCGTCGCTCATACAATCAGATTACATGAGCGTCGGTGACAAGCGACAACGGATAGAAGCATCGATAACGTTCGAGAAACTTCAGATACATGCAGGCGCGTCCTGTGCCTAGCGATAACGTTTAACATTTGTTAGCTGGTGAAAAGCGGTCGCCGGTGAAAGATAAACATGTATACGTGTCAATACCCTTCCCTTAAAAAGCATCGTCCCGCTGCTATAAAAAGAAAGCGAAAACAAAACCACGCGTACAGAGAGAGAGAGACAGAGAGAGAGAGAAAAAAAACAACAAACAATAACAAAGTAACAAAGTACCGAAGTTCTTTAGCGGGCGTAGAAAGGCTTAAGACGCACCACGTAGATGACTTCAGGTCGAGCCCGGCGCCGCTGTGCGAAATGCCGTCTGGCACGACCTCATAGTCCAGTGCGCCAATACGTCGGATTATCTTATATGGTCCGAAATAGCGACGCAACAGTTTCTCGCTAAGTCCTCGTCGGCGTATCGGAGTCCAGACCCAAACACGGTCGCCGGGCTGGTACGCGACGTAGCGTCGTCGAAGATTGTAGTGTCGGCTGTCGGTCCTCTGCTGGTTCTTGATGCACAGGCGGGCGAGCTGTCGACCTTCTTCGGTATGCTGCAAATAGGTGGCAACGTCGAGATTTTCTGCGTCGGTGACGTCCGGTAGCATAGCATCAAGCGTCGTTGCCGGGTTCCTTCCGTAGACCAGGTTGAACGGCGCCACGTGCGTCGTTTCTTGCACGGCCGTGTTGTATGCGAAGTTCACGTGCGGAAGGATGGCATCCCACGTCTTGTGTTCGACGTCGACGCACATTGCCAGCATGTCGGCGATGGTCTTATTTAGGCGCTCGGTGAGGCCATTCGTCTGCGGGTGGTAGGCGGTGGTCCGGCGATGACTTGTGTGGCTGTATCGCAGGATGGCTTGAGTTAGTTCTGCCGTAAAGGCTGTACCTCTGTCGGTGATGAGGACTTCTGCGGCACCGTGACGCAAGAGGGTGTTCTCAACGAAGAATCGGGCTACCTCGGCGGCGCTGCCTTTGGGCAAGGCTTTTGTTTTGGCGTAGCGGGTGAGGTAGTCCGTAGCTACGACGATCCATTTATTTCCGGACGTCGACGTCGGAAAAGGCCCCAGTAAGTCCATCCCGATCAGCTGGAACGGTCGGCGAGGTGGCTCGATCGGCTGTAGAAGTCCGGCTGGCCTTGACGGCGGTGTTTTGCGTCGCTGACAGTCTCGGCATGTCCTTACGTAATGGGCGACTTCGGCAGAGAGGCGAGGACAGTAGCATTTTTCTTGTATCCTCGCGAGCGTGCGGGAAAACCCGAGATGTCCAGCCGTTGGGTCGTCATAGAGAGCTTGCAGAACCTCTGGACGCAATGCTGAGGGTACCACGAGGAGGTAGTTGGCTCGGAGAGGCGAGAAGTTTGTTTTTAAGAGAATGTCGTTTTGCAAGAAAAACGACGCCAATCCTCGACTGATCCCCTTGGGCACAATGACGGTCTTGCCTTCCAGGTAGTCTACAAGGCTCCTTAGTTCCGGGTCAGCTCACTGTTGTTGGGTCCCAAGAAAGTGTCGTCATCCTGGTCGTACTGTGGCGGCGGTTCGACGGGGGAACGAGACAAGCAGTCGGCGTCAGAGTGCTTTCGCCCTGACTTGTAAACGACGGTGATGTCGAATGCTTGAAGTCTCAGACTCCATCGTGCGAGGCGACCTGAAGGATCCTTCAAGTTAGCTAGCCAACACAAGGCGTGGTGGTCGCTCACAACTTCGAAGGGCCTGCCATAGAGGTAGGGGCGAAACTTTGATGTAGCCCAGATGATGGCGAGGCACTCCTTTTCGGGTGTGGAATAATTTGTTGCCGGTTTCGACAGCGACCAGCTAGCGTAACTTACAACCCTTTCTAGCCCGTCAGTCCTCTCCACAAGCACGGCGCTGAGTCCTACGCTGGTTGCATCGGTGTGCACTTCGGTATCGGCGTTTTCGTCGAAATGTGCAAGTAGTGGCGGCGATTGCAGGCGTCGCTTCAGTTCTTCAAATGCTTCGACTTGCGGCGTCTCCCACTTGAACTCGACGTCGGCCTTCGTGAGGTACGTCAGTGGCTCAGCGATCCGTGAAAAATCCTTGACGAAGCGCCTGTAATAGGCGCGCAGTCCAAGGAATCTACGGACTGCCTTCGTGTCGGTGGGCGGAGGAAAGTCAGCGATGGCCGCAGTTTTCTGTGGGTCAGGGCACACTCCAGACTTGTTGATGACGTGGCCCAAAAACAAGAGCTCCTCGTATGCAAAGCGGCACTTTTCTGGCTTTAACGTGAGTCCGGAGGTCTTGATTACTTGAAGAACTGTTTGAAGGCGCCGGAGGTGTTCCTCGAAGCTTGAGGCAAACACATGTAACGACGTCGTCCAAATAGACAAGGCAAGTCTGCCACTTCAAGCCTGCCAGTACATTATCCATGACGCGTTGGAAAGTCGCGGGTGCCGAGCAAAGACCAAACGGCATGACCTTGAACTCGAACAGTCCGTCTGGTGTTATAAATGCAGTCTTCTCCCAGTCCCTCTCGTCGACTTCGACTTGCCAGTAGCCGGTTTTGAGGTCCATTGGCGAAAAAGTTTGCGTTGTAGATTCGATCCAAGGCGTCGTCAATACGTGGGAGAGGGTATACGTCTGTCTTTTGTGATTTTATTGAGGTGACGATAATCGACGCAGAAACTTAGCGTTAAATCCTTATTCTTTACTAACACCATGGGGGACGCCCACGGACTCTTGGACGGCTGGATGATGTCGTCCCGTAGCATTTCGTCAACTTGTTGCCTTATGGCCTCGCGTTCGCGCGCCGCAACTCGGTACGGGCTCTGACGGAGTGGGCGGATATATTCGTCGGTTATGATGCGGTGCTTGGCGACAGGGGTTTGTCGAACTTTTGACGACGACGAGAAGCAGAGCTTTTTAGCTGTTCTTTCTTATGATTGGGAAGGTTCTGATTGACGTCGAAAGTTGGTTCAGATACTACAGTCGTCGTTGCAGGTGTACTAGAGTCAGTGAAGGCGAAAGCACTGCTGGCTTGTACTATTTCGTCGATGTAGGCGACCATGGTGCCTTTGTTAATGTGCTTGTATTCGTGGCTGAAGTTCGTGAGCATCACTCTTGCTTTCCCTGCACGTAGCTCAGCTATGCCTCTAGCAACGCAAATTTCACGGTCGTGCAGTAAGTGATGATCGCCCTTGATGACGCCCTCCATGTCTGCAGGCACTTCGGTACCGACGGAAATCCTTACGCTGGAGCGAGGCGGAACGGTGATTTGTTCTTCTAGCACATTCAAGGCATGGTAACTGATGTTTGTATCCGGTGGTATCGCATTGTGCGTTGAAAGCGTTATCGACTTGGACCTTAAGTCGATGACTGCACCGTGTTGGTTTAGAAAGTCCATGCCTAGGATAACATCCCTGGAGCAGTGCTGCAGGATTACGAAACTCGCCGGGTAAGTGCGGTTGTTTACCGTGACTTGCGCTGTGCAGATTCCAGCCGGCGTTATTAGGTGTCCTCCCGCTGTCCGGATATCGGGTCCTTGACAGGCCGTTTTCACCTTCTTCAACTTGGCGGCGAACTCGCCACTGCAGACAGAATAGTCGGCTCCAGTGTCGACGAGAGCGGTGACATTATGACCATCGAATCGCACGTCTAGATTGGTAGACCGTCGTCTGGCGTTACGGTTAAGTCGTGGCGTCGGATCACGGCTACGTCGGCTTGCTCCGCTGCTGCTACGTCGCGTTGGTAGGTCTACTTTCGGCGGCGAAGTGTTGTCGTCAAGGCTCTTGCCAGGCGCTATGCTGATACCTCGTCATGATGATACGCGAATCTAGTTCGTCGGCGGCGGAGTATCTTCAGCATTGCGTCGTACAGCAACCGCACCTCCATCGGTTGCTGCCTTTAGTTTCCCGGGTAAGGGCTGGGAGATCGGCCCCGGGTTGGGCCGGCATACAGCCGGCGATGCGGCGAGATGTAGCGGCCTGGTGACGGCGAGCGTGAGGGTCGTCGTGGTTGCCACTGGGCTCTGGCGAGGTAGTCGGCGATGTCACGTGGCCACTCGCCAAGCTGTGGACGTGGCGCGTTGACGGCGAACCCTTGCAGGCCCACAAAACAAGCTACAATCGAAGCACAACGAAAGCGGCGAACACAGACGGCGAGCGTCGAAATCTGATCAGCGGCGAAACGCGTCGGGTTTTATACATGAGTCATCGAAGGTCCCAGAATAATCTTTCGTACCCGTGTGTCTTCCAAAAAGTTCTAGATAATTCCCATCGCTCATACAATCAGATTACATGAGCGCTGGTGACAAGAGACAACGGATAGAAGCATCGATAACGTTCGAGAGACTTCCGATACATGCAGGCGCATCCTGTGCCTAGCGATTACGTTGAACGTTTGTTAGCCGGTGAAAGATAAACATGTATACGTGTCAATATGATTATGAAAGATTGAGTAAAGCAGCTTAAGACGTAACCTGCTTCCCTGTTCAAGCAAAAGGATCCAGTCAAGTTATTTTTTCCTCTTGCACTTAGAAAGCGGTTGTATATCCCCAGGTCGAACAGTGTCGCGACGGATTGGACTTTTTCGAAAGCATTATTATGCAAAAAAATTAATTGTTGGGCTTTACGTGCCAAAACCACGATCTGATTATGAGGCACGCCGGGGTGGGGAACTCCGGATTAATTTAGTCCACCTGGGGTTCTTTAACGCTCACCCAATGGAGCATTGATATGCACATCAGAAACCACATTCAACACAGAGCATGCCTACACCAACATTGGTAAAACTTGTTTTTTACGCTGCTCTTTTACGTTAATACTTCTGTGTTTTAAACTTTGTTGCAAGAAGTGAAGGGCATGCCCTGCATTTCTAACTACGGTATTAACATGTTATGACCAAGAGCCATCCTCTGACAGCATAAGACCTAAATATTTCATTGGTGAATTATTTTTCTATTTCAACTGGCCACTTAACAAGTACTTATATATGATTTTGTTACATTTTTCTAGTGAAGCTGCTACATAATTATTTATGTTTAGGGGCATGCTATTAGTGACACACCATTTTTATACTCGCTTCAAGTCGGCCGCCAATAAAAACAATAACTCATTAGATGCCCTTGCACACAGTACACAATCATCCACAAAAAATGTATCCCGGTTCGATAATATCACACATATTGCTAATAAAAAAACCTTGCACTCGGCCGCGCAACGCTTGGAACTGCGAAGCTGTGTGATCGTAGCCCAGCGTTTCCCGGAAGTGCACGCGAACTTTTCATCTTATCACTCATGTAGATGATAATTTCTTTTCGTGCGTCTCGGACTTACGGCCGACACTGCGCGTTGCACAGCGCAGCTTGCAACACCGACACCGCTTTCCAATGCCGACATCGCGTTCCAGGAGACCCGCTTCGTGAATGCGTCGCTCTCTCTCTCTCTGTCGCTCTCATAGCACGCAAAACCTCTTCACCTCGCAGAGCACGACCATACAAACGCGTCAGCTGTGGACGAATACGACGACGCTCGAACGCAACGCAGCCGTCGTGCAGCACGAACATGCGGCACGGGCCGTCGGTGCTGCCAGATTGCACTCCGGCGCTGATGGCCTGCAAGGACTCGTCGCGATGTTGTTCAGCGCGCATGTCGCACATGTCAGTGAAAGCCAACACGCAGGTCTCCAGATCATGTGCAACAGGATCAGGAGGATCCACGGGATGACGAGAGAGGCAGTCAGCGTCCTTGTGCAGACGTCCAGACTTGTAGATGACAATAAAAGAAAATTCCTGGAGCCGCAAAGCCCAGCGACCAAGCCGTCCTGTCGGGTCCCGGAGGGAAGACAGCCAGCAGAGGGCATGGTGTCTGTAATGACCGAAAACGTGCGGCCGTACAAATATGGCCGGAACATGGCGACAGCCCACACTAAAGCCAAGCACTCACCCTCGGTGATGGAGTAATTCCTCTCAGAAGGTGACAGCAGGCGGCTGGCGTGAGGTATCACGCACTCGGTACCATTCTGTTGCTGGGCGAGAACAGCACCGATGCCGTGGCCGCTGGCATCAGTGTGGACTTCGGTCGGTGCAGATGGGTCAAAGTGGGCAAGTATGGGAGGGGTGGTCAGAAAGCCGATGAGAGCGGCGAACGCGTGAGCCTGCTCCGGGCCCCATGAGAAAGGCGTGCTCTTCTTTAGAAGATCTGTGAAAGGGCGAGCAACGTCGGCGAAGTTTTTGACGAAACGGCGAAAGTAAGAACACAGGCCGACGAAGCAGCGCACGTCAGAAGCAGAACGAGGCACAGGAAAACTGCGAACGGCGCGAACTTTATCCGGATCTGGTTGTACACCGGTTGCGTTAACGAGATGTCCCAACACGGTAATCTGACGGCGCCCGAATTGACATTTCGTAGAGTTCAGCTGAAGGCCGGCTTTTCGGAAGACCGCAATAATTGCAGCGAGTCGCGTAAGGTGGCTGCTGAACGTGGGAGAAAAAACAATAACGTCGTCAAGATAACAAAGACAGGTGGTCCATTTGTAGCCTCGCAGAAGAGAGTCCATCATTCGTTCAAATGTCGCAGGAGCATTGCATAGGCCAAAGGGCATTACTTTGAACTGATATAAACCATCAGGTGTTATGAAGGCAGTCTTCTCAAGGTCCATTTAATCAACAGAAATCTGCCAGTAGTCGGATCGAAGATCAATGGACGAGAAGTATGTAGCTCCGTGCAAGCAGTCCAAGGCGTCATCGATGCGTGGTAATGGGTAGACGTCCTTTCGCATGATCTTGTTTAAATGGCGATAGTCGACGCAAAAACGCCAGGTACCATCCTTTTTCTTCACGAGGACGACTGGCAAAGCCCAAGGACTGGCTGATGATTCGATGACCCCTTTGCGGAGCATTTTGTCCACTTCTGATTGCATTACTCTACGTTCAGCATGTGATACACGATAGGGACGCCGACGAATAGGATTCATGTCTCCAGTGTTTATACGGTGGTGAACAACAGATGTTTGGCCGAAAGGGCGGTCGCCAAAATCAAAGGTGTCACTGTACGATTCGAGCAGGAGACGGAGGTCCTTGGCCTGAGCAGAGGTGAGGTCAGTTGCAATCATTTTGGCGAAGTCATCCATGAAAGAATCAGAGCTGTGAGCTGCAATTGGTGCTAATAATCCACTCTCGGCATCCATACTCTCAATGTCAAATTCGGACGTACAAGAAACGCTGGCCAAGAACATGCCAGCCGGAAGCACTTGAGGGCACAGGCTGAAGTTCAGAAGCGGGAGAACGACGTCATTATTCGTAACCGTGATCAGCCTATGCGGAACCGCAACGTTTCGGTTCAAAAGCACGTCGACGATGGGGCGAAGCACATATTCACCGTCAGGAACCTGTGGCTGTGAGGTCAAAGCGACGTAAGTGACTGCCTCGGGTGACAGACGCACATCTTGAAGCGAGCACAGGCGCGGTGCTTGGAGCATCGGCGAGTTGAGGCAGTTCCAACTGAAGGACGCCGGCTGCGCAGTCGATGAGAGCATAATGGTTGGATAAAAAGTCCAACCCAAGGATAACGTCGTGAGGGAAGTTGTCGATCACAGCTAAGAGAACAGAAGTAGGGCGGCCGGCTATACTTAAACGTACAGTACACATTCCGAGAACAACCAGCACGCCACCGTCGGGCACACGAAGCACTTGTGCAGCTTCTGGGGTGAGGACCTTCTTTAAACGTCTACGTAGGCTAGCACTCATCACAGATATGTGGGCTCCAGTGTCGACGAGTGCTTGGACAGGTACGCCGTCTACTTTGACGTCAATTATATTTCTCTTTGTGGGCACAGACAGAGGATTTACTGCATTAGTTGTCAATGCAGCACCACCTCCGAGGGCTGCAATTCTTAGTTTTCCGAAGGAACGCGGTCGAACGCCACAAGGTTCGAAAGGCGACGTGGCTGCGGCGAACGGGAAGATGGGCGACGTGTTTGTGGTGAACGAGACTGGTGTCCGCGAGGCGATTGTGAGCGACTGTACCACGTGTTCCTGGCAGAGTTGTCGGCACTGTTAGACTCGGCGGAGGGCAGAACACGGCGGGAATTTCCATGAAAACGGTTCAGGTTGGTCGGCGTGCGAGGTGTTGAGGGCCACGAGTTGCGACAGTATCGGGCGACATGACCAATACGACTACAGGTGAAACATATCGGCTGGTCGTCCGCAGTTCTCCACTCAGTCGGGTTGCGATAACGCGGAGAGAAGCGTCGCGGTGGATCAAACAGAGTAGAAGGGCGTTCGTTGGCTCTGGGGTTGGCGACAGCACAGACAGAATGTAAACCAATGCTTTCAAGTTCCTGGCGAACGATGGCTTGAACGAGAGGAACTGAAAGAGGGGTAGCGTCAGGGCGACGCGAACAGAAAGCTGCGGGCGCCATCGCTTCCAGTTCACGTCGAACGATTCGCACCACGTCCTCTGATGGCGACGCATGCTGCTGTGTGGGCTGATCTTCACAAGACGACGTTGCGGCAGTATTGGGGAGTCTGGCGAATGGTTGCAGGACTCGGCGGCTTTTGGCCTGCTCGAATTGTCGGCACTCTTTAATGATAGCATCAACTGAAGAACAGCCTTTGCACATGAGCAGATTAAAGGCGTCGTCAGCGATTCCCTTCAGCACGTGCCCGACCTTCTCAGCTTCAGTCATGTCGTGATCGCCTTTACGACAAATCGCCAGCATGTCCTGGATATACGAAACATAGAACTCTGTGGGGGATTGGGCGCGGGAGGCGAGTTCCTGCTTTGCGGCAATCTTACGGCCGGCTGGTTGGCCAAACAACTCTTTTAGCTTCTCTTTGCATTGGTGCCAGCTGGTCAGCTCCTCTTCGTGGTTTTCGTACCAGACCTTTGCCGTGCCTCTTAGGTACAACACGTTAGCTAGCATAGGCGTAGGGTCCCATCTGTTGACTCCACTCACGCGTTCGTACATGGCCGGGCACTCTTCAACGTGGGCGCCATCGGTCCCACAGAAAGTTCCGGGATCCTTGGCTTGTACAACCACAACCGATGGGGACGACGACGTAGCTGGCGACGGTGCCGTTGACGTTGGAGGCGGCAACGACGTTGATCCCGCGTGCTCACCGTCAGTCATGGTGGGGACGGTGATGCGACGTCCACTGCGGAGCTCTGTTTCCAGCCTATGTACCCCGCACCTCTCACCAATGTGTTACGGGGATGTTGGGAGTATAGACTGGATGCATTTACAATATATGCACAAGTAGGGTGAGTGTGGTCAAGATAGCTGACCAGCAACAACACGCAGCAGCCAGTGTCTCTCGATCTTCTTCTTTACTTTCCTCCTATCCTTCCGTAACAATATGATTCGCATAAATGCATGTTCTGGCAGCGTGGCTGTATAGCCTAGTGGTTACGACGCTCGCTTTGGGACCGGGGGTACGCGGGCTCGAAACCCACCTCGGCAAGAAAGTTTATTCCTTTTCTTTCTTGGTAGTTTTTGATACGCACCACAAATTACGGCTGTTAAAAAAAGAAGAAATTCGGCAGAGACATTTCAAACTGCTTACGTGTGGGTATGCGAAAGCGATATATTCCCTTTGGTGCAGTGTTGTACGGAACGGCGTTCCAGGAACTAGTTCCTTTTGGGAGGAACGGAGGAATGCCACCATTCCTTTAAGGGTCGGTGGAACTGTAACCGTAACTCGTTATTTTTACGAAGGAGCGGCAGAGGGAACGGCGTTCCTTCTGTAAACGTTCCATGGCACTAAACAGGCGCACCGACGCACGCACGTATGCAGCACATCATGCAGGGCGCAAAGAACTACCGCTTGTCTGTCACGTGACTATTGTGCATTTTCTTTCGCGAGTTATGCATTATATTTTTTATCACTAGGCTTCAAGATTGTCACGTGACGCTCCCTTCTGTAGTTTCTTTCCGCCATGGCGGCCTGTCGGACACTAACATCGAGATGTAACTCTTGCCGAGTTCAAGCAAGGGTCTTTACTAAATTGAGAATATCTATTCTGGACATTTCTTTTTCTACTCATACTGCAATATTGAATCAGCAATAATTAAACGCCTAAGTATTGTTCCTTTCGATGCGGTTTCTTGCGCAACCATTTAATTATATCCTCCTGAGACCCCTTGTACAATACATTGCACATTGCCTTCCACTTTTTTTCGAAATTCGCTCAGAAGTGATTACGCAAAATATTCACTCTGGGTTTGAAGTACGGTGCATGTGTAACTACTGTAATGAAGTGGTTTACTCATATTCTTGTCATCCGCTTTCGAGAAATTTGACAATAAATTGGTCTAGACCTCTGTGTCGTCCCACACGGCCGAAAGACGTCGAGGCGTATTTCGAAGTCACCGAGATTTCGGGAAAATACCGGACGCGGCAGCAATATGGCAATCTACTACACGTAGTTCCATCTTCATCTCAGCGATTAAACAATGAAATGCAGTTTTTACCGCAGCTAACATGAGGAGATGATGGAGAGATTCACGTACACGGAGACGGAGCTTTTGGCATCTATCAGATACCGGCTCAGCCGGGTCTGGAGAACGTGCTCCATAAGCTTGCCCACACAGGACGTAAGGGATATGGGACCGATATTAGCGGGTCGAAGTGGTTTGCCCGATTTGGGAATGAAAACTACCTTAGCGTCCTTTACTTGGGGTTAGGAGGGCGCCGCGCACCGAGCATTCATTGAAGTAGTCGGTTAGGGCTGTGATGGAGGGGGAATCGAGGTTGCGTAGTGCCTTGTTGTGCACTCCGTCGGGACCGGGAGCTGAGGACGTATTCAGGCGCTGAAGTTCTGCCCTGACTTTGGCCTCTCTGATGGTTTTGTCGAGGAGATCGTTGGGGGAGCCTGTATAGTGGGTGGTCTCCGGGGGGATATGCGGGGAAGTGTAGACCACGAAGCGTCTGGAGGAGTTCCTGCGGGGAGGCTTCGGATGCGTGTATGAGCTTCGTCATGATCTGTTTCTGGTGTGTCTTGGACTGAGTCGAATCAATGAGATGCGGAATAGGTTCCATGTCTGGGGCAGGCTCATGTTGTGCTCCAGCCTGTTACAGAGCGATCCCCAATTTTAGCGAGAGAGAGTCGCAGCATGCGTCTCAGTCTCCTTGTTGAGCTGGGTCAGCCGGCGTCTGAATGTTGTATTCCAGCGCTGACGCTGCCACCTCCGCTCGAGTCCCGCCTTGGCTTTCCAGAGCTGCAGGAGATGGGAATCCATCGCGTCCGCAGGGCAGTCCTCTGGGAGGGGGCGAGTCGCGGCGCGGATGTCGCACTAGAGCTGGTCGGACCAAGTAGCTATGTCTGAGATGTTGTGTAGAGTGTGGGCTGCTCGGAAAGTGCGGAACGAGTCCCACTTCGTGATGGCAGCACCACGAGCGGGTCTGCGTGCTGGGCCTGCTTTAGGAGAATCTAAATAATGTAGTGATCACTACCCGGATTCTCCCAGGTGTTACACCACCAGCTTGAGGTAGGCGGTGGGTAAATGTGAGGTAGGGGGTAGTGTCTGCGCAGACACTGTTTGCGGTGCGAGTAGGGGTGGTGCGATTTGTGAGAAGGGAGAAGCCGGCCTGCTGAGCTGCGGGCCATACCCGGCGCCCGTTGGGGGTGCCCGTTCGGTAGCCCCAGGCCGTGTGAGGGGCGTTGAAATCCCCTAGAATTAGGAGGGGCTCTTGTGAGCGACACGCTTGGCGAGCGTGAAGAGTCGGTCGAAGTAGTTGCCGCAGGCACTTCGGGTGGCTGTATTGACCCTTTTCGCGGCGATCCCGTGGGCGCTGCCATGTTTGATCACGTGGTGACGCGTCCATTGCTTGCCTCAACTGCCTCCGTTGCCTCCTTGTTTACAATGGAAATGTATGACGCCGGCGCGACCTAGAAAACCTCTGTTTTCAAAGGTATCGTAGACGGTGACCAGGTGGATGACACGAAGCTTTGATCACAGCTTCAGAGAACATGCAAAAGCGCGTTCGGAGCGGATTAAGCTATGTCCAAACGGCGCAAGCAGCGTATATGGTGCTTGTTCTAAAAGCGGGGCTAAATATGTATTCCAAGCTATCCAAACATTCCGCTCATAAATTCAGTCAGGATTAGTGTGTTTTGTTCTTTGTTCTTTATTCGGCAAATATTTTGAAGCAATGGCTTGTCAGTTTCTGACTCAGTGAAGTTCGTTGGTGCGGCCACTATCTGATTATTTTCTGCCTAATCGCTCGCGGGTGTGTTCAGTTCCGATAGATTTGTTCTTGCTGCGCACAATGCTTGAAACGTAGCTGTTTTGTACATTGTAATACCTTGAAGCAAATATATATGGCAGCTAGTAACTTGCTTACTCTTATGGACCGTCCACGAAACATTCAGCTTCGACAATTCGTGCGCCAGCAGTGTAGTCCGTCATTTATTGTCCGTATACAGTGCGCATATATTCAAGTGTGCGCCCATTCACTTATTCTTGATACGTCGGCGATAGAGTGGGCGTCAGTTTTCCTGCCATTTGGGTCAGATGTGCATAGAAAACGTGCGCGAAACTTACTATGACAGGAAGCGGCGCTACTCCCATTGTCATTGTTTAACGAGTGGTACTCTTGCCGACGTTCTGGGGATGAAGCCCTTTCTTTGAAGGTTAGCGATACAAGGCTGGCGGATGAGCAAATTTCTGTATCCTCAAGGAAAACCGTACATCCCGAAGTGCCGGTAACACGTTCGGACAGTTGCAGCAGTGGTTCGCGAACTTGGCCACACAGATTCATTCCATTCCTTAACATGCCAGTCCACAATGTCTTAGCGAAAACTCAGTTGCATTTCCGACAGCTGATCGCACAGAAGCAAGGTAGAAGCGATAATGGTTTCGTATTCGTGCGCGGTCATTGAGGAGACGTATCGCACGCCGTCGTGAGCGCCATCTCGTTTCTGTAAAACAACCTGCTCGACGAAAAGGGTCAATATTTTAAGGATGAAGAGGGTATCGCGAGTGCACTGCGGCACAAGTTCGATGAAGAGATGATCTATTTCGGGGACGTCTAGCGGGTGTGAGGTGGGAGTGAGCGCACGGCGTACGAGGAATGCGAACCGAGGGGACGTAGGAGAAATGGGGATGATGGGCACGTAGCTTGGTAGGGTGAGAGGATTGGAGGGCTCTTGCAGCGCGAGCACGTCGGGGCCGTCTGCCCGAGCTAGGAACTGGTGAACCAGCCCCCGCTTGGAGCCAAAGCATCGACAGTTCCAGTGCCAGATGGTGAGGCTAGTGCGAGGTATAACCATTGCTGAGGGTGTAGTTTGCATCGGAGGGGTGGAGAGGGTGTGGAGCTTGGCCTTCTTCTTAGGCCGCGCGGCCACACAGGCTGTCCAGTGGAGGGCCTCTTGCTCCTTAAATCGCTCGTCAATTTGGTGAGCAAATTCGTCTAGACGGCTATAGAGGTTGGCGAATTGTTGGGTGAAGGCTTGGATGACCGTCTGTACCGCGGCCTGAATTTTGGCCTCCACGAGTTGTTCGAATTGGGAGGGTAGGGCTGGGGTTGCCGCGGCCGATGTTGGTGTGGCCGAGGAGGTAGTGGGAGTTGCGGCCCTCTTCTTGGCCGGCGGTTCGCGAGTAGGAGGAGAAGGTGGTAGGGGAGGGAGTTTATGAGCGACCGAGATCATTGTCGCCGGGGTAGGGGTGTGAACCTGCAGGAAGGCATGCAGCTGCGACTGAAGGCGTTGGTTGGTGGTGTGGAGGGAGGCGAGCTGTGCGCGGACATGCACCATTTCCTTATAGAGGGGGTTCGCGGAGTCCTGGGAGACTACGCCTGCCCAGCTCACCTCACTGGTGTGGCGGCCGGGTTCCTGTGCAGGTGGTTTTGGGGAACTGGAAGTGGGGGTTGCCTGAGTCCGGTCCAGTAGTGGGGTCAGGCCATGGGCTTGGTACGGTTGGAGGGCTGTTTCAGTGCGGCAGGATGCAGCACCGGGAGGGACTCCAGGGTGAGCTGCAGGGCCTGAGGCTTGCGGGTCATGGAGCAGCTGCTATGTTGGGGTGGAGCTTGATTGGTGAGAGCCTGGTTGGCGGTTGCCTCGGGGGCCCGCCTGGCATCCCAGTACCTCTTCTTGACGAGGTATGGGGTGCGGTAGCGGGCCTTGCAGGTTCCGTCCGCCATCAGGTGTGCTTTGCTGCAGATCTTGCAGAGCGGCGTGCAGGCGTGGTCCTTGGGGGGGGGGGGGGGGTGTCTACTTGGTCACAGCCGGAGCAGCGGCGTTTCTTGGGAGCCGGGCACACATCCGCGCGGTGGCCGAGTTCGCCGCGGTTAGGGCAGTGCTCGATATTCTTTTTGAGGAGGGAGCACCTATAGAGTACGGAGGAGAGGTAGATGTGCTTGGGCACCCAGTCTTGTTCAAAAGGGATGATGATGGACTCCGTGGAGCCCATGCGTATAAAGTCGAGGATGGGAGGGTTCTGCTCGCGATTGAGACGATCTTGAATGACTTCGTAAGAGTGGGCGAGAGGGACCCCGTGAACCACACCGCGGGCGCAGTCTTCCGGGGCCGCTTCGTAGGAGTAGTCGTATGCAGTTTCTTTGATGAGTACGGACTTGATGGCGAGGTAGTGGTGTCGGCATTGCGGGTCGGGAGTGTTGATGAGGACGACGTGTTGGAGGGTGTTGATGATTACGGTGCCTGGCTTGGCCTCTTGGTGTCCGAGGCGGGCTGCTTGCAGAATGGCATCGAGAAGCGCAACGCTGTTCACGGTCCGAAGGTTGAGGCCGCCACGGGGACGGAGGATGATTTTATTATCGTCGATGGGTAGCTTGGGGTGGCGTAGGGCAGAGATTGGGGCGGCCGGGGCTGGTGCCTCGCCAGAGCTTGAGGCGTAGACGGCTGCATACATTTCTCGGCAGCGGCGAAATTCGGAGTAGTGGTGGGGCGGGAGTTGCGACTCGAGCTAGGATGAGTTTATCCGGCCGTAGGGGACAAAGTCGGGTCTCCTCCGCGCCCCAGAGGCCCGGTTTCGATCCCCGCCCAGATCAAAATTTACCTATTTTTTTATTTCAAAAGGATTAGTTTACTTTGTTTACATGAACCTGTCTGATAAATTTGTCATCAATTCGAGCATTTTTTACGACGCGTTTTTACTCTTTGCCGTCGGCCATTTTTGGTAGCGTCGCCGACTACAACTACGGGTTTTCGCGTAATGGGGCATATAATGCTTTCGCATTAAAAAAATGAAAAGGAATGGGCCCCAACGCGGAGCCTTGTGGCACACCAGACGTAGCAGCAACATCATCTGAGCAACTCCCATTCAAAACAGCTCTTCGACGTACTTACTTAACAACACGGAGTTACAGCCTGTATAGTCATAAAATCATTCACGTGTTCATAGTACGGATAATCTTACCTGGTATATCGAGATTAGTAACAATGCGGATCGAACGTTGGGTTGTTGGCTCCTGTACACTTATAATGCCACAATCCTCTCTCATGTTACTACTATAGAGAACACTAGTAGGAACAAAATTTGTTTATACATCCAATGTGTGAAATTCCATTGTATTTATTACCTCATTAGAACTCAAGATTACTCCACTCGTTTTATATGTTCAACTTATTATCGAATAGCTACTCTAACCCCAAATAAAGCTAAACTTGAATTTGTAACCCGTAAACTGATACAGTCGAACCCGGATATATCGAATCTGAAGGGGATCACAAAAAGTTCGATGTATAGGTAATTCGATATATCAAATAATAGGCCCTCAGGTAAACGGTGGCTTACCGATTAGTGCATCCGAGAGCCGCTAATTTACTGCACGCAACTCTGGAGAAAAAAAAGCAAGTACACTTTATTTACACGCAAAAAAATTGCTGGTTCACTTTCAACTTCATTGAAAAGTCCAAGCTGATTCTTTTCTTTACACTTGTAGCGGCCATCGCTTGCGGAAAATAAACTCATGAATAGGCACTCAACCCACACGGCGACGCCTTGAAAATCGGATAGAAGGAATGTTGACGTCCGAGGTAGTATGAGGGCTAGCCGAACAGGCTGACAGGGCTCAACTGACTGCACTATCTCTTCTCCACCTCCAGGTGCCAGAATACCTCAAAGTGTCAAAAGACGTGCACTATGAGGTCTTCTGCGTGGCGCCGCGTTCGATATATGGAATGTGCTGTTGAACGAGCGTTCTTTATACGCGTGCACCGGCCCGATACATTTGCATGGAATTTTCAAGGGTATTTTACAGCTGTTCGATATACAGAAGAATTAGTTATAAGTTGGCTTGATATATCCGCGTACGACTGTATCTCCGTCACCACATATATGGCATCGTATTGATCAGCTGTACAAAATACGTATCAGATTTAGTCACATTAACTTCCTTCAGCTCTTTCTGGCTTCGCACAGCCCTTGAATGGTATCGCCTCCCCAAATAAATCCTAAAGAGTACTAATAAACGCAAGTTTCATGCAACATCAACTAGCGTACGTTGTGTAATCTGAATTTGTTAATTACTTACTATGTTCCTTTTAAATTCTTTGTAATATCAGGTAATATGACATAATTGTAACGCTGCCTTCCTGGTGCGCACTGAAGTTTCTTCCACGTACCACCAGGTAAAATTGTATGATTAAAAAGTTACTTTTTAATAGTTGCATTATTTGTTTAGCCTGCTCAACCCACTTCCTTCCGTAATGCCTTCGAGTTCTGACGGCGCAAATAAATATATTATTAAACAGTAAAAAATATTTCTTGGCTGAGGAGTGGTCACCTCCGGCAATGTTTATACATCATCATCAGACTATATTTATCTCCATGGTAGGATGAAGGCCTCGCCCAGCGATCTCCAATGACCCCTATCCGGCGATGTATAAATTATGTGCATTATTTAAAGCTACATAGTTTAATACTACATAGCTAAACTCAGTTTAACTTCTGGAATGACTAGTCAGCTGTTCCTCTTAGCCGCTTATTTTGTCTGTGCATGAAAGTGTCTCGTCTTATTTGCCCAAATGACAACCTAATTAACGAGCTCTTCAAACTCATATCGCTTTCGTAAATAAGTTGCTATGTGTTTTTGGACTCTCGCTAAAATAAAAAAAAACGTACATTACTTTATAAATGCAGTGGAAGAAATTGCCGCGAAAAGACAAAGCCGTGTAATACATTTCAACTTTTCATTACATGCCTATAGCCAGGAAGTTTATGCAACCAAATGATTGTGTAATATTACATTCTCAAATTCCTACGACATTTCCCCTATGTAGAGAAGCCAGTTTAACTTTTAAATGATTCACAATTCGACTTTGTGATGTTTCGACCATATATTCGATAGAGAGAAATGTGCATGACCAATAGGAACATATGTTGGAGGCAAAAATTCTTATCAAATTTTGCAAAATAATCTGTGTTTACCAACTGAACAGCATATTTCTACCCTGGAACAGATAGGAAATTGAAATGAATCACATGCATCAAAGTTTGCAGTGCGCGTATTATGAAGTACAGTTTCAGTTTTATTTCTTTCAATTTATGATATATGATAGTTGATGTAATGACTTCAATTTCCTGTTTTATGTTTAGGCTACACTGACACTGCACAAACTATATTTTTTGTCATAATACGGAATACAGGCCGCAGAGTGCGGCTCATAAACACATCGGGATAATGAGGTGTAATTTCTGGATACATTTCTCGCTATGGGTAATATAGGAGCCCCTTTCTCACAATTATGTCTTGTTTGAGAGCGCGTTTGCTGAAAGTGGACCGATTGTCCGCGCTTTCCGTATAGCTACCGAAGTGACTGTGACAGCCTTTCGCTGTTTAAAGCTTTAAGACTTTCGATGCCAAGCGCACCTGAAATATACACAAACAACGCGCTTGCCCGGAACCAGAAAGGTCGCAAGCAACATGCGAAGGGAGGGATTACCATTCTACGGGTTAGTTGCGTCCTTGAGCAAAAAAGAAAAACCGGGGAGTGACAAGTCATTTTTAACAACGAGCTGTCGCTCTTATCGTTATCACAAATGACGACTTACGCCAACGTACTGCACTTTGTCGGGAAGCTATTATGGTTCATTCTTTAGAAAGGGTATTTATTTTTTGCCGCAACGTAACTGACGTCATCGGGGAAGATCTTAAAACATAAAGGTCATGTGTCAGGCGGTGGTACCTAGGTGACATGAACGCCCAAGAAAGATGGACTTGTACAGTCACTTTCCTTTGGAAGCGCTGATAACGTTGCAATTTAAATCAAAATAGAACTTCGTACATGGTATTTTTCCTAACATTTTAACAGAAGGCTAATCAGTCCTGATATTATTAAACTTATTACGTTTTAGCAAAGACACTCTCCGATGACTTCAATATATATACAATAAAGGGCTCTGTAATTTCCACCGTGACGTTACGTAGGTACGTTGGCGCACTTCATGTAATAATGCCAGTCAGCCTACTCACATATACCGCATTACTAATCACATTAACCATGGCCTCGGCTTCATCCCAAGAAGCAATTGCCTACCTATTTTGATTACTTGCAACTCGGTAGGCTTAAGACAAGCCAAAATTCGAATAGGAATTAGTAGTATAGAATTAGTATGGAACCTACCGTGATATAGAACGTATGCGTTACACTCGAGTCTGTCCAGAATCGCACAGTAACATTCATTTACTTTGACTATTCATTTATCATCAGTGTTAGTAAACAAAACGCATGCTGTGCCGATCTTTCCCCCCACCTCACCCCAAATTCAGTTGGGCGCAGGCTACCACCCTGCGTCTGCTACAAACAAATACGTACCCTTCACCCGCCCGCCTCCATCTTATATTCCCTGAAGTTTACAGTACCCCAAACTGCCGGTGCTGTGGCACTCACCCGGCTACGCTTCCGCATATGCTGTGGGAGTGCCCAGCACAGTACACTCATATTCACACCACGAGCCTCTCGTCGAGGTTACATGAGGCTCTGCGGAGCTCCGCCCTCGACGACCAAACCTGGGCGGCAGAGCACGCCCGTGAGGCGATGGTGAGGCAAGTCTCGACGTCCCCTCATCGCTATGTTTGTGTCGTGAAGTCGCCTGAGCTTGCACAAGTTATACAATTGTGCGCTCCAATATTCCATCATCAAGAGTTCGCGCTTGTCATCACGAATAAGCTAAAAAGCAACCTTGCCTTCAGAACGTACAGTCAGCGTCAAAAGTTTTCGTACCCCAGAAGGTGAAAAAATAGTTATATTTCTACGCCTTAGTCACGCATCGTAGTATTCGGATTTATCGCGTATACTGGTCTAGACTAAACAAAAGTTTTGCATTTTAAAGCGAAGCTTTGTACCTCTACCAGCCAAGGGTTCTGTCGTGTCCGTCGTTGTAATAAAAAAACGATCCCGACGAACCGCTAACAATTGCAGGTATAGCAGTATAGCTTACTTGAATTCAGGCATTCAGCGTACAACTAAGCACTCGTTTTCGCAAGAAAAACCACAAAAACAAGCTTCAAAGTGATGAGCCAACATGATGGATGATAAGGGCTGCGGGCAAACAACGGAAACAGGCTCGGCGCGGTCCGTAAGATTAGATTGCAGCTGTTGCAAAGCTTATGCAGCTGTTTGAAATAGGGTGACGTCATTCGAAACCCTTCCAGCCTAGTAACTGCTTCGGTTCATTTTCTAGACTACCCCACTATGGGGTAGTCTAGTAGTGTATATCACACCGATCATAAAGCAGTAGTGAACATTGTTGTGAAGTAAATAATAATAAAGGCCGTGGTTAAAGTTACGTTGTTGTGTGTGAAATATCAAGTGCGCCGCAGTCACCGTGAGGGTGGCGTAAAAAGCTTCGCTTTCCAACCACCTTCACAGGGTGGATTGGCGGGCAATTTTTTTTACTGGCTGCGGGCGTAGCAGCGTTGAAAATGAACTTTTGCGCAGAACCTCGGCCGCGTAAACTTTTGGCGGCGACTGTGCGTCTGAACACCTGCATTTTCTTTATTCTGCACACAATTTTCTTTAATGAATGGCCTTCCAGCCAATGTCATGCAACACCTGGTTAATTTTCACGACAGCCATCTCAGACATGACTTATTAAGTAGTAGAACTGAACTATTATGTAGTACGTCATTATTATCACCAATCAGGTGTAATAAATATGTAAACAAATAAAGGATAATAACATTGCCTATAAAATTTTACTAAAATTTTAGGACTACTTCAAAACTTCGAATGTTCGTCTTGTGTACGTCCCTATACTTTTTAAGAAACTGACCGGGAGAAATTCAAGGGTGAAATTGACATCTCTTGTGGCACCATGGCAGAAAAGGGAAGGTGTGGCTTAGTGGGCCCATATGAAAGGATCAGCTGCGATTGTGCTACTCACGCACAAGGAACGACACTTTTGTATTTTATTTACGGGCAGTAAAGTGATAAATGGTGTCAGTGGACGCTGGCGTGATCATGACAATACCACCGTACCGATATGGGCCATAAACGATTCTAATTGGGGAACATTTCTGGAAACCCTCACGGTCCTTTCTCTCTTAAATTGTTCAAACACGTTAAATTTAGGGTAGGAGAATATTCTTACAGAATTACCGAAGAATTGTACCAGTAATTATATCATGGTGCTGCGATCTGATTCAGTAATAGAGTTAGTTAAGAACAGAACAGCCGAATGCCATAGCACCTTTGGTGATTCTAGCCGAAAACAATGTCTTCTTGCAACACTTTGTGGGCATAACTCAAAAAGGGTGTGGTCTGTGATTGGAATCGTTCTTTATTTTTACACGACAAAGTACATTAGCACGTCCCGGTGTCTTTTCGCATAATTTCCCATACTCCTCAGCGCACGTTGTGGTAAAAGGATATGAAGACCTTTGGTATTTCTGGAATTTCGTGAAGGTATATGGGAATGGCTCAAATGATAAGACACGTGCGCTGCATATTGAGGATAGAATGTTTATGTTTCGAGGTATCGGTTTGTACTAAGCAATAAAGCTTGTGAAATAATTCGGACAGCCTTCATTTGCACCGAAGATCCGGTACGGAAAAATTCTGCTTTGATATAATGCAAATATACTCAGTCAAATAGCTTCTGTATTCCTTTGTAAGAATACTACGTCTAGGGCTGCAGCCAAGTTTTCTACTTCTGTGTCTTTTAATTGCACACACTGGACACTATTTTTTTGTGGTACGTTTCAAGCTGCAAAATATTCGCACAAACACGCCTTTTCCATGACATAACTGAAGACGCCAAAAATATTTCTTAGTAATGTCTTCATAAATGTTTGCCTTAAGAAAGAAATTAACTTTCAAAACACGTAACCTGGGTTTATTGTCTCAAATACATTCCACCTAATGTGCAAAAGACGTTTGGAAGCACGTTCGCATGTTCACGAAACCAGCCAGCAATTTTTTTAGGAAGACGTTGGTACAGTAGAAAGAAATGAAACAAGAACCATAACTAAATGACCTGGATTTGGGAATATGCCATCTGGCGGGAAACCGCCTAACTAAGCAGCGACAAAGGGATAAAAAAACAGCGGCGCTGCTGGCTTCGAACATGCGAACTCACAATTGTGGTATCAGTGATCCTAATCTGTGGTCACGCAGAACACTCGGCTGTCGGTTCGACGTGCTGCGGGAGGCAAAAATTAGGTTTATGTACGTACCACAATAAATTCTGCGACCTTGTTATGAAAAATGCGATTTTGGAACGACTTTTCTTGCCATTTCAAGAGCTGCTGCTGCAACTAGCTGAAAGCTGAGTCATTGAAGTTGATAAATCCCCGATAATATGTCGATCGATGCAATAGGCTCATCGCAAATTGCTTTTTACTGGCCAAAAAAGCCTCCAAAATTTGGCCTTTTCCATAGACTCCCATACTTCGAACTTCGCCCGCAATTTGGAACGGGTTTTCTGTCGTAAGTAATGGTACCGCTTGCATGAGATGTCGGGCTAAGCTTCTAGAGCCTATTTCCACGGTAATATTTTCAAAGATGGCTTCTATGATTAGTTATTTGGGAAAAACGAGGCTCTCCCATAGAAAATGCGCATGTTGTCAGAGGCGGCCGCTAGAGGCGCTGTTCGACGATGTCCCAGATTCCTGGTATTGTGAGCCGTGACGACATTGCGCGCGCCGCATCACTTTGCCTTAGCTTTGACGAGCCATGACGTCACCGAGCCGTGCGGAGTGATTTCCGTGGCTACGCAGAGGCGGAGCTAAGCCGTGACGTCACTGCGTCGGCCCACAGGATATATAGCTCCGCGTCGCCACCACAGTGACACAAAAGCCATGCTGTTTGCGCGCCGAGCACATCGCCGCTAAGTTGGGGAAGCCGAATAACAGGAAGTGCGGCGCGGAAGCCGCCGCGCCGCTACTCGAGAGCGAGTGAGACGACTTCGGCCCTCTCCCGAGTATGGTGCCGCCGAAGCGGCGGCGAAACTTCGGCGATTCGCAGAAGATCCGGAGTCCGCGAAACCGAGCAAGAACGTTTAAGCGTCCACAATCGTCCAGTGACCCAATGTTCGTTCCTCCTTGGGCTGTCGATGATTCCGTGGTTATCTTGCGCAAGACGTGGCCGAGTCTCGAAGCATAACCCCGCAAAACTTGGCCGAACCGAGATAAAGCTAGGTGGGGTCGCCAGCTGTGCTGTTTGACCAGTCTTCGCACCAGTAGTGTGAAGTTTCCCCAAATTTTTTCTCTTGTTATCTTTTTCGGTAGCCTAGACATCGCCACTTGTTCTGCGTGGTTAATGGCACGTTAGAACGGTCGTGTCAAGTTTATGAAGACCATTAAGACACATACGCAGATTGACTCTATGAACTTTTTTTTAATTAAACGCTTTAATCGGTGAGGGTAGCTACATGGCCTTGCATATATGGTGCATTTTACTTTCTTGTACCGTAGGCAGAATGAGAGGGACACGTAAAGGCAAATTGAACAGACACACAGCGCTAGCTTTCAGCAAGAGATTTATTTCCAGTTCTCGGAGGCGTACTTATACTCCACGAAACGTCATAAAACGCGTGTGTCTTGCTGGGAAACTATGAACAAAACCGGGAGAACCACACGCAGACACTTTTGTGGTTACATTGATTATTTAGAAATGTGTCCGTTCAACGCGAACAGAGATAATCGAGCTCTTTTATTGATAAAGAAATACGGGCGCATGAGCTCGAATTTTGGTTCCATAGCGCCAGACGTCGGATTTCTTAACCCATGAGCCTTGTAAGACTTTCGCCTAAAAAATACAATTCTTTCAATATCAGTACCCGAGACAGGCACTAGCCTACAAATCACCTACGACTCCAAATAAATAGCAGACGTTAGAAGTTATCGTCTAAAGCAAACTGGCTTATTTTGTTCAATTGTGAGTTTTTTATTTATTGTTGCTTTTTAAGCTGCGTAACACTGCGAGTTGTTTAATCAGGCTCCTCCTAAATGACTTGTCTCTAATGACAATTTTTTACATGGAGAATCACTTGTTTTCTTCTGCCTATGTGTTGCTGTCAGTTTCGATGTACAATGGTGTTGTCTTTTTATTGTTGCAGCTATAGTCTTATTGGTGTTAATAATCTTTGCATATCATTACCACTTCGTCACACTATGTGTATACCTGTCTTACTATGTACTACACTGATGTTGCTATGTAAGGTCCCTTGGGCCCCATCATGCTACTTTCGCAGCTTTTAGCGCAAAATGGCCGTTAAGTTTTTGTTTACTGGAAAATAAAGGTAGATTAGATTGATTGATGCAAGACTCGTTGTCAAACAAATGAGTAAATATGACATCGGCTAATTCGGGTAAAACAATTTACTGAGCATCCACAGCAGCGGCGATGGCGTTAGCGGCAGCAGCAGCTTGGCGCAGTAAATTATTTCAGAGCAGGATATATCACCTAAGTCTACATATTCTAGAAAAGATAATTGTTGGGCTAGTTGGTTCTGCATAACTGAACAAGTAACTCAGCGCAATATAAAAGAGAGACACAAGAAAGGGACAAACAAGGACAAGCGCTACTGCATACTTAGGGCCTTTTTCGAGTAGACTCGAAATGCCCTCTGGACGCGACACTTCGTCTAAAACGACCACAGGCTTCCCCTGAGTGGGCCGATAGGTATTTGAAGACCTCAGAATAAAGCTGAGCATGGTCCTCCACCTGGTCTCCGTGAGCTGGGACGCAAGTAGTCTGAACTCACGCAGCTTCCTGCTCGCTAGCCAGTCCGGATTATCGTGGTGGCACACTACACGCAGCCAGCCATGCTCAACTTTATTCTGAGGTCTTCAAATACCTATCGGCCCACTCAAGGGAAGCCTGTGGTCGTTTTAGACGAAGTGTCGCTTCCAGAGGGCATTTCGAGTCTACTCGAAAAAGGCCCTAAGTATGCAGTAGCGCTTGTTCTTGTTTGTCCCTTTCTTGTGTCTGTCTGTTATATTGCGCTGAGTTACTTGTTCAGTAAAGTCTGCATATCATCGGGACATTTTCTTCGCCTACCCTCCTAGCTAGGCTTCGTGGCGGTAGCAATACAAACTGCCGCGAAGCCCATGAGGGTAGGCAAATTTGACAAATACATTAAGGCGAGTTCTGCTGCTCTGAAACCATTTACTGCGACAGATAGCAGCCTGACAGCGGACAGCGCCATCTTCCCATGAATAACAGGGGGGGTGCACACAAAGCCTACCGCTATAGTCTCGAATGCTGTTGCCGCCGAAATATGCGCACAGGCTCCAACACTCTCAGAGTTTGCATGGCACACAAAAAACCGCCGCCCAGAGATCCGAAGCTGCGTGATAGTAGGGTCGCTAGTGTTCCTGTATATGCTCCCAAAGTAGCGCTGCCTCCCGCAGAAGCCCGTAACAAGGCACCATAGCGCCATAGCGCTGTAGATAAGCACGTCCGGCTCCAAACTGCACACTACTTGTAGGAACTCCAAATCGACGTCAGGTGACTGTGAGGAATTAAGTTATGCTTTACTCGGCCATACAGACGCGCTTGAATTTGTGTATGAACGTGAGTTCTCACGATGATGACGTAACGAAAAGGAAGAACGCACATCGCAAATTCAGTTAGTTTTGAACTGCCGCCGTAGCAACAAGCCTTAGCAAATTCCGAGCTCGATGTCATGTCCTGAAGCAAATGAAGTGCGGTTCTCATGCGGAAAACTAGCACTGTTTTCATAAACCACTGACACAACGTGACTTATCCCTAGCAGCGACAGTGATATCCGGGTGGGACAATAAATGCCGGAAATTTGTCTGCCAAGCTTCGTCTGCCTCCAGCATTTGCAAAGTGCCAGTCACGATCAGTGCTTAAAGCAAAGAGGGGGGGGGGGGGCGGTGGCGGGAGGGCCCGGCCTTACACACAGCTATAGACAGGGTCTCCTAGCTAAAGGTAGCCACTGCTTAAATAAAAAAAATCACCGTTTCACCCGAAAGGCGAAGCGTCAATTGCGATTAGTAGGGAGCTATTGGAGTAGGGACCGTAGTTTTATCGGCTGTATAAGATTGTACACATTCGCTTACTAACTGAATTAACAAGAATGTTGTCAGAGTGCACAAGAAAACACGAATGGATCACACCCGATGACCGCACAAAACCGCTGTCAAAATGCTGGCGTGAGCAAGCGCGCCCGCCGCAGCGAGCGAAGGTTCGTGCGATCTATCGCTTCAACAAAAACTGAGCGGCGAAAGCACAGCGCATACAAAGGTAGGAGCCGTTTTGCAGATCGTTTCAAGGAAGGGTGCGCGCGACCGGCCGCCTCTGCTCAAAGTACGCAGCTGCTCGCAAAGCAGAAGGCCCTCCCGCATTGGCTTCCAGCTTTCCTCCTTTCGCCTGCGAGATTCCAATTCCCCTTGCGCCCGGTCGCAAGATACCCATTTGGCGCCGCAGCACAAGTCGCCCCCCCCCCTTCCATCCCCCCACGGTTTTTCGCTCAACAGAGGCTGGCGCATTTGCTCTCCACCGTGCGTTCACTCCCCGTGAAAGCGCGCGTCCCTCGCATGCATTCACGCCCATATAGCATAGAACGTGCGACGATGATTTTATCGCCCTTGGACATTATACGAAACCTCACGGTGACGGCGACGCCCACGGCAGAAATGCGCCTGGAGTGTCGATATAATTGCTATCGAATGAAACGATGGAGCGAGCTAGGAGGCTGTGATGCAGGTTCTTGAATGACTCAGACGATTCTCTGAGGCGGATCCTCCTAGAACCCAATTGAGGACAAAGTCGGTTGTTGGAGGACACACGCAAACTTTTAATAAAACTAAAACGAGAAATAACCCATTATATAAGAACTTGAAGAAATATCACAGAAAAAAAACTCGCAGCAAAATCATGGTATTAATAGCACACAAAGTTCGGGCTGATGTATTGCGTGAGGGCTCATATTAATTCGCTGAGGATGGGAGACGGTGAAGCGACTAAAAGACGTGGCGTTCGTCTCACCAACGGTCGGTGTTTTGGGCAGGCTACCGGAGCGCGGCTGTTCTGGCTTGGCGAGAGAAGGCAGGCGGCTTGGCGGCACGGGCAGACGGCGGCAGCGTTCTGGCCAGGCAGCTGGGCGTGGAACTCGGGCTCGTAGCCCGACTGCTCACGTTCTGCCCACGGGCGCAGAAGCTCGCCGGCCTCGGGCAGCAGTTCACGACCGGGTAGAGTGGCGACGCCCAGGAACGGGTTGACAGGAGGCCGAGGTAATGTGAAGTCGTGGTGGCTCGGGACTGGAACCCGACGGCTAGTCTTCAACTCCCGGTCCGGTGGCCGACCTTCTCCTGGCGTCGCTTCCTGGGACTCTCCCCCTCTTCTGCCAGCGCGCCTCGCTTTTCTGCCGCTCTGGCCGATTCGTCGCTCATTGGCCGCTCGAAGCTTCGCGGCGTCTTGCGAATGAATGCCTTCTCCTTTTGTTTTTCTTTTTTTCTTGCGCCGCGTGTTCAAGTGACGGACGGTCTTCGACGTTGTCGTCTTGCAACCAGCACAAAATTCGCCTCCGCGCGCGCGCTCCTTGTCGTCTGCTTGTTTATCTTCATTCACCGCACTGTGTCACGCACTCCACACATCACAGAGGCTCAAACCCCACTCAGTGGTGCTGAGGATCGCGTGTCCTAGTAGCGCTATTTTTTTTCGTTTTGCAAAGAGAATTAATTAGTATAAACTGATTGCCTAACTTTTTAATTATTGGCTTCACCAAGAAAGTGCCAATACGAAAGTTGTAGATCATAATTAAAAATGGCCGAATGAAATGTTTCCAACTAAGTACCATTGATGCAGCTTGTAATTGTCTTTAAAGAAAGCCAGCGAAATACAAAAAACAACCGCGTGTTAGCGGCACTATTTCAGTGCCACGTGTGATTGTGCGCGCGATATAATGGTCACCCCCCCCCCCCCCGCCTCCACTGGAGACATTACGCACTGGGCGCGACCATTTTCGGAAAGCAAGCTGAAGCGTTCTAGACGAGCAATTGACGCACTACAGCATCTTCAGAAGCAGTGGTGCAAGCTGTTGAAACGAGCAGGCTTTCGTGTTAAACGTTATATGGAAAAACCAGTCAGGGTGCCGGGACTGAGGCCGCCATCTCTTGCCAACAAAAAAGTTTATCGATCTCCTAACTGAAAACTATGAGATCAATCGGGCAGTGAGCCTCACAGGTGGTTTCTCGGATTGTTGGAAACCAGCCTCAAACCCGTTTCAGGCCTGTTGTAAATTATTCGGAAAGCTGAGTCGAAGAACTCGACCTCCCGATGCACCACTTGGTGGCGGGGGTGCTGTTGTGACCAATGGTTCTTCTGGACAAATGATCACACCAGCGAGCGTGCAGCTATGCAATGCCATTCACGCTTCATCGTTTTTCGACGCCAAAAACTGGCGACGAACCCATTGTCACCTGAAGCTAATTGACACACTATTATCTGTCGTATCTTCGTCTGTTCGTCGACCAAGAGCTTACAAACAAGATGAGTTCTGGGAACCCATTCTGCAATGCCTTATTGGACATGTGCGCTTCTAAACGGCAACCTCGTTCATTGTATGTTTCCCGTGAAGCACCAGCGCCCTCCCGGACTACGACAGGGCCCTTGCGAAATTGTTGGTGCTGTCATGGTCGTATCGTCAACTTGGTACTTACCAAAATTGGCACACTATGACAAGAGTGTATGACGAACATAAATGATAGATGATAACATTAATGTCATGACATGCGTGTCATGTAGGTCATGAAACAGCCGCCTACGTCTTGGTGCTCTCATGGTCATTTCATTACCTTTGTAGGTCGCAAAATTGGCATAGTATGCCAGGATTGTATGACGAACATAAGTGACAGGTTATGACATAAATGTAATGACATTGACCCAGCGAAAATGATTAACCCTCAAAAACCATTTAAATGGGTTCGGACGTGGGTACTAAGTGAAGTAAACACTAAGGATGCTGGTAGAAGTCATAGTCATGAGCGTGACTCAGCAAGAATAAGAATGAGTCAGCGAAAAAACATTAACACTCAAAAACCACTGGATTGGGTTCGGACGGGGCCCCTAAGTGAAGAAAACACTAAAGGATGATGGTAGAAACCATAGTCATCAGCATGATTCAGCATAAAAGACAATGACTCATCGATAAAATGATTAACACTCAAAAACCACTGGAATGGATTCGAACGTGGGCACTAAGTGAAGGAAACATTAAAGGATGATGATTGAAATCATAGTCATCAGCATAACTCACCATAAATGACAATGACTCAGCGAAAGAAGAGTAACACTTAAGAGCCATTGAAATGGGTTCTGACATGGGTACTAAATGAAGGAAACACTAATGGATGATGGTAGAAGTCATAGTCATGAACATGACTGAGCAACAATGACAATGACTCGGCGTAAAAAACATTAACTCAAAAACCAATGGAATGGGTTCAAATGTGGTACTAAGTGAAGGAAAAGGCTAAACGTTGATGGTCGAAGTCATAGTCATAAGCATGACTAAGTCTTTGCCTTAAGGTCTCTTGGGCCTTACCTAAATACCCAAATACCCAGACAAGACAGGGAACGCATACACGTGCACCGAATACCCAAGAACATGCACCCCATGTTTAACGCCTGCCGCAGACGAGTGAGAGTGGTGACACTCGAACAGTTACACAACGACCCAAACACTCACTACACAGACGCAACTCCCTACCCCTCGAGGCTTCAGAAAGCATTTGCTGCGGTCGTCACTAGCAACCAAGCAATCAAGTCGGCTACGATCCGCACCGAGAGCACAGCCGTGGCCGAAGCGGCAGCCATAGCACTAGCCATACGAGTGGCAGAGGTCAAGAGGCAATCTGCACTAGAGCACTGCACGGGCTCGGGCTTACCCGAAAGCCCAGGCCCGGCCCGGCGCGTGGACCGGGCCGGGCCGGGTAGGGCAGTTTTGTCACGGGCTCGGGCCGGGCTCGGGCACGGCATGTGCTTTTTGACCCGGGCCCGGCCGGGCTCCGACTTTCTGGTGGTGTGCACGTAACGTGCAGCAAGTTATCCTCACGCGTTTCGACTCTCAAAATTTGTTGTCCCAGTGCAGATGGAAGCTAGCAGTCCTACTCCTGTGTAATTCCCTTTTTATCTTCCCTCGTATTTTGTGCCGTTTGAACAGAATGTAAAAGTTCAGAAAGACCGAAGTCGCCTCAAACCACAGGAGGTCATTGTATTCCTTACCTAAATCAATGTAATTAATGCTTTATGCGCTGTGTAAGCGCGTTCGCGACTTGCTGATTCTTCAAAGGCGAATTGGTAAAACGATGACTGGTAAGATATAATTCGTCACGCGGCTGAAATATGGCACTGCGTCCGTCTCACGTTTGTACGCATGTTCTCAACCGGCCGCCTAGCAGCAGCGCATTACGCTGCGCCATGGAGGAACGAGAAGCTTTCTTTCTCCATTTATTCCATCCATGCGCTGCGTTCACGACCGGTCGCGGCTGTGCTTCAGATAGAGTGTACTAGAATACATTCACGTGGGACGAGTGGTTGGGGCGGCGCATGCTTTGCAGCATGCTTGTACGGAACGGCGTTCCTGGAACTCGTTCCTTTTGGGAGGAACGGAGGAACGCCACCATTCTATTAAGGGTCGGTGGAACTGTAACGTTAACTCGTTATGTTTACGAAGGAACGGCAGAAGGAACGGCGTTCCTTCTGTAAACGTTCCACGGCATTCAAACAAATGCACGCACGTACGCAGAACATCAATGCAGGGCGGAGTGGCGACCGCGTCAGGCGCGAAGAACTATCGCTTCCCTGTGACGTGACTATGGTGAATTTTTTTTCGCGAGTTCGCCCTTATATTTTTTTATGACCAGGCTTCAAAATTTTCACGTGACGCTCCTTCCTGTAGACCATCTACATAAACACAGAGCTGGCTGCGGTGTCCAAACCAGCCAGCGCAGATGTTGCCCCCTCGTCTGCGCCCGAAGATATCTTCTCGTTCCGGTGCCAAACTCTTCCATCCGAGGAACAGGATGAGCTGTTGTGGTACCTGCAGGTACCAGTTGACTACTTGCTTAGAGGGACTGAACCAACTTTTCCTCAAGTACAACATGACAATACCCTCAAGCGCTTCGGTGGAACGGCTCTTCGAAATTGCCAACGAAGTGCTGAAGGAAAAACGGGTTCGTCTGTCGGACCCCAACATCGAGATGCAATGCTTGCTGAGGTCAAACAAGGGACTTTACTAAGTTGCGAATATGTAGTCTGGACATAGTTTTACCCACTCGTACTGCTATATTCAATCACCATTCACTAAATGCCTATGTAGTGTTCCTTTCAATGCGGTTTCTTGTGCAAGAAATTTAATTATATTGGTGCATGCGAGTAACTTTCTATTTCCAAATCTGAAGCGCAGTATCCTTACTGCGCATTTGAAGACCAAAGTGGAAAGTGCCACATGTCTTGCACTTGTAATAGACGGGCACCAAAGTTACAGTTAGACATGTTTGGAGTATGTCCCGTGCTCCGTAAACAAATTTGTCTAGGAGCGTTTCTTTGGATTATTTTATCTTCAGTTTTTTTTTATTTTATTTGACATACTACAAGCCAATGATTTGGCTCGAGCAGGAGGGGCTTCATGTAAAATGAAGTATAGTATCAAACAACGCAAGTGATGAACACAAGAAATAGTGCGTATCCTAAAGAAAAAATCTGTGTCATGAAAATTGTTCAACAAATGTGGTCTAAAAGGGAGAAACACAATACACATGTTGTAGAAATGCTAACAAAGTAACCAGAAGCATACAATAAGTAAAGGTCAGAAATTCAAAACATGGCGCTGCATTTCTTTAACAACATCACCAGAGGTAAATGTGCTGGCTGGCAAAGAATTCCACTCCGCGACTGTGCGCGGGAAGAAACTATATCGAAATGCGTTTGAGCGAGCGAAGATTGGTGCTAAAGAATGTTCATGACTGTGTCGCGTTGTCCTCGTATTAAGGCGCCTAACAGATTTTGGGAGAGCTAAGTGAATTTTTCCACAAAGGCAGTTATGAAGGAATGAAAGGCGACTAACTTTTTTTCGGGCTTCCAACGTCGGTACATTATTGAGTTTCATTAAATATGAAGGAGAATCTAGGCGTTTGTACTTTGCGAATATAAATCTAACTGCTTTCCTTTGAATTTTTTCAAGTTGCATAATATCTTTTTGATAATGCTGATCCCATACGACGGAAGCATACTCGAGTTTTGACCTTATGCAAACACTGTAAGCTAAAACATTTGCACTCATTCGTGCATTTTTAAGTTTTCTTTTGAGGAACCACAGTTTTCTCAGGCCTGCTACACAGATATCCGATATATGTGCTGACCACGAGAACTTATTAGTTATAGTAACGCCGAGGTATTTAAACTTGTCAACTTCTGAAATGGGACTGTTTTGAATGGAATATAAGAATGTACTAACTATATTTTTTCTAGAAACACGGAGCAGTACTGTTTTTTGCGACTTTATTCTGCTGCCGGCGATGTTCAAATTCGTATAATATATACGTAGTTCGATGTGAGTTTTTAAATGGCTCACTTTATGGCTCACTCAGGATTGTTGTAACTTCAGAGCCGGGGCATGCTTTTCGAATCCTGTATTCAGGCATGCCAACGGGCAGCCACAAAACAGCACAAAGAACACAGTAACGTAGGGCACACGCCCATATATACAAGCAGCTCCAGGTTACACATGCGCAGTGGCGACCATTCATTTATCACTGCAACTTCAGAACTGCGACACATGTAGCCTATCGCGATATGAACACAAGGATCATCCGACCCTATATTTTAATTTTTATAAATCGTATGTAACGTTTGTGTAACAGCACGTTCCAATGTTCGAAGCGTAAGTGGAACGCGTTCCTTTCGCATTAAAGGAACTTGTAAAGAGAACTCGTTTTAAAATTGGCACGGAACGAGGAACGAGCTTTCGTTCCTGTGTTAGAGGAACGTGTACAACACTGCTTTGCATTGAGGCGCCCGACGTGGATAAATACTGACGCAGCGCTGCGATAGAAGTGTATTGGGCCGCATCAAGGTCGCGCCGTTGGAAACTGCTGGCGATACTGCTCGGCAGGGTCATGCGTACTACTTCGCGTGCGGGTATTTGCGTTCAGACCGCTCAAATGGTGTTCATAATTTCATATAACATGTATTTAGGCCTTAAGAATAAATTATTTCATTCCCTTCTTTTATTTTTTTTTCATGTCACTTGGTGATCTTTTTGGTCTAGGGCCGGGTTGGGGCAGGTTTCGAGCCGGGCTTGCGCCGGGCTCGGGCCTAAGGTAAAGGGGTGGCGGGCCGGGTCGGGCGGGTAACGTAGATTGCTGCCGGGCCCAGGCCGGGCCCGGCTCTCACCATAAATCTTTTAGTCGGGCTCGGGCGGGCAGCCCAACGTAAAAACAACCCACGCAGTGCTCTGCAGGCTGAAAAAATCGGCCCGTGCAGTGCTCTAATCTGCAAACGTTCTCACGGATTCGCAAGAAGCTTGCCGACTGTTTCTCAGGGGTGTCCTCCCTCGGAGCGTCCTAGGCATACTAGGAACTAACCTTCGAGAAGACCACATCATCACATGGTGCCCCGCTCGCGAAGGTGTACAGGGAAACGAACGGGCGGACCGCCTGGCTCGAGGACTAATTTTCCAAGCCGCAAACATATCGACCCGGGAGGAATACCTCACACCTACGCTGCCGCGCGACATCCTCGACAGCCAAAGACGCGCCAGGCAGACAATGGCACCACCCCACCCTAAACTTACAAGCTCGTAATCCAGGAAATGGAGACGCCTACAAACGAACACATATCCCAACATACACACACTCAGCAAAATACAACCGTCCCAATACGATGACTGCTGTCCTTGGTGCGGCGACACCCCAACCCTCAAACACATCACTTGGCATTGCAAACAAAGACCAGCAGAGGAAAACTCACCCCTCGTCACACGCAACGAACTTGAGAGGTCGTGGGAGGCGCGACTCGCCCGGCAGGACATGGGAAGCCGGCAGGCAACCTTGGACCAAGCCGAACGAGCCGCTAGAGCTAGCGGGGCCCTGGAATAGGGGCTTCACCCGCAAGAATCTCAGTCTGCTATTTCAATAAATTGTTTATTCCTCCTCAAGGATAGCTAAAGGGACTCCTGAGGACTCATGACATGAATGTCATGACATGCGTGTCATGTAGGTCATGAAAGAGCGGCCTACGTTTTGGTGCACTCATGGGCGTTTCGTTAACTTGGTAGGCTCCCCGCACACTGCTTCGCATAACATGGATTCCCACAGGGCGTGGGATCTGCCGGCTGTTTTAAGCGAAGCTTTATAGGCTCACAAGTGTCGGCGGTGGTGGTGGTGGTGGCGGCGGCGGTGTCACGCTGAAAAGTGGGCCGATCCTGGCAATAGTGCAGAAAATGTCCAAACTCAATGGCACATACCAGGGACAAAAAAAAGAGGGAATGAGCGAGAGAGAAATAGAAAGAAAGAGAAAGAAAGAGAGAGAGAAAGAAAGAGCGATGGATAGATATAAAAAAAGTGAGAGAAAGGAAGACAGAGAAAGAAAGTCGCCACGAAGGTCAGAGAAAGAAAGAGAGAAACGAAAAGAGAGAGAGGCAGTGAAATAAAGACACAGAGAGAAATAAAAAGAAGAATGGGAACCGAGGGGCTCGATTTTATTAGTCATACCCACATAAAGCCAACAGCCAACGAAGCCAAGGAAAGCATCGGGGAATTTAAGTGTAGTTGAAATTGGAATGTAGAAAATACTGAAGAAAAGGGCAATGAAAGTGGACGAAAGGATAACTTGTCGCCGGCGGGTCAGAGAAAGAAGGAAAGAAAAAGAGAATGGAATAACGAGAGAAATATACAGCGAAAGAGAAAGAAAGAAAGAGAAAAAGCTAGGGAGACAAAGAGATAGAGAAATAAATCGAGAGAGAAAGAAAGATAGAGAGAGAGAAAGAAAAAAAAAACACCACGAAGGTCAGGTACACACGACAAGCTTCGCTTACCTCCACTTTTCTCGACAGGGGAACGGCTGGTGAATTCTCTAACCCGAAATAACAGCAGTGCACCTATGAAAATTTTTCACACCCTTGCGCGCAGCAGTATAGAGGCATTCTCACGCGTTGTGCCAGTTGCTTCACTTATCGCATTACAAAACAGCACACAACACAAACGGTAATTTTGAAGATTTGGGCACAAGCAATTGCGCAGTTGAGACGTCGTTCGCTGCCTACGCGCACCGTTTATCCGGTTAGAAAGACACGGGCGATCGTCACACGCCGGCATCCGGCACAGACAACGTCACTAGATACGTCGCTGCCTTCAGTTCACGCTGCAGTCGCTAGACACAGTATTTTGCGAAAAATGCATTAAATTTATTATGGTATTCTTGTTTCTGCCTGAAAACAAGGTTTTTCAATTATTTTGAGCACCCAAGATTTCGTTTAGGCTACAAATCTTGGCAGCAAAAGTTTTATTCAGTTTCCCTCTAATAAGAGTGATTAATTCTGGAAGCGGTTGTCTCGGAAAAAGGTACCAATTAGGGATGAAAAGTGGATGGGATATTAGAGTGGACGCGAATAATTCTAGAAGTGTGTGAGCTACCATGCAGAGTGTTTAGTACATGAAAAGAGTATGGTAGAAAATTTTTAACATAAGTGGGGTAGAAGGTACCAGAGCGTATGCTGGCGGCGTTACATTTTTGCCAGTATCCTGAAGTGCAACTAGTTGGAGGCCAGTTGGAAACCATTTCGAAACCAGCTCAAAAACTGTCCGAGACAAGTTCGAGACCAGTGCGGGTGAAGTTGAAGACTAGTATGAAACCAGATGGTAACCAATTGGAGACTGACCACTTGGAAACAGTTGGAGACCAGTGGAGACCAATAAAAGGGCAGGTCGAAGCCAATGGGAGCCAGTTCGAAACTACTGGTAACCGGTCGAAATGTTCTTGAAAATCAGTTGGAAACCAGTTGGAAATTCGTTGCATACGTTGTTGGTATACGCCTAATCGAACGTGGTGGATCGGATTGCGTTTACGAACGCGCTTATGTCCAGGCTATATCCTGGTTTATTGTTGGTAGTTTCGGAAAAAGAGACTTGTAAGAGCGTACCGTGAAGCCCGTGTCGCCGCGACATCGGCGTCCGAGCAGCGCTTTCACATTGCGGGCCCCGCATTGGGCCAGCGTTACCCGACGCAGCAGCTGGGGTCCAATGGAGCTCCACTCTTCCGGCCTGTAGACTTCGCGTGCGCGTAACATCAGGTACAGCAGAAAGGGATCGCCTCGGCTAAAAGCCAAGAAGCCGTTGCTCACCATGTCGCCATTCTCCTGCGTGTAACAAAATTAGTTTTCCTTTTTTTTTTTACAGCGAAGCTGTATATGCCTAGGCGAAACGTCCGTCCGTGCCCAGAAAGGCCCTCGGCAAAAACCAGTGCGCATGCGCGAAAAAAAAAAGACCGTCTTTGAGAGGTGTTAGGAGCAAGAGGAGAGGGAATGCCTGGGTCTTTCACCACGTGTTGGTGACGTACATACACCCTCGCAGCATTGGTGCGTGGAGTGCACACGCGCCAAGTGTTAGGGAGCAAAAGGAAAAGGAACGTCTGGTTAGTTTGCACCGTGGGTGTGACGTAGCGCAGCCTGCGGAGAGTGCGCAAGCGCCAAGTGTGAGGGAGCAAGCGGAGAATTAACGTCTTGTGCGCCGCGCTGTTGGTGACATCGTTCCTCTCTCGTAGCGGTGTGCTCGCTCGTCATTCTCTCTCCGACATCGCAATGGCATCACCAGGTGTCGTGCGTTCTCCCAAGGAGCAGCTGGCGTACGAAAAACGGTGCCGCGAACAGCGCCGGGAGTCCGCTCGTCGCCGCCGTGCCGCCAACGCCAATTGTGTACATGTCTTCATTGCTCGGCATAACGGGGCGCGTAAGCTGACACATAATTGCGTAACACAGTTTCGAAACACTTTAATATGCCAGCGTGATAAACCTGAAGATGAACACCGTGGCCGCTCCTTCTTAGCTTCGCTGGTCAACCATCTCTACACGATGTAAGGGCCAGAAAAGATTACGTTTTTTAAGGAGGCGTTGTTGGTATCGACGCAAGATATATATATATATATATATATATATATATATATATATGCGCGTCGATCTGAGGCATGGGAGGCCGGACTTCACACTAGTGCTGTACCAACGTGCTGTACGAAATTCATCCTTGGAAGGGTCTGAATGTGATTTGTAATATGGGGCTGATCTATAGTCTATGCGAGCACATGTGATTATTCGGGATGTAACTAGCGGATTGACCTGATCAGTCAGTTCAGATTCGGGGACCGTGATCGCAGCTGCCGTTGTCGCTCAAGTGTCCCTTTCTATTTTTGGTACAAGTCTGCCAAATTCGCCCAATGAAGAGTCCGAACATTTATTCATATTTGTGGTAATAATCGTACTCTTTCGCATTCACTATACCTTGTCACAGTACGTAGCGGATGACAGGCAAAAATTACATTGAATAAAAGGATGACTTAGACTTTAAATACTTCAGAAAGACTAGCCGACATATTTATAGGTCAACGCATCTGCTTTGTATAGTCTGCTTATCCAAGCAACCTATTTATGAACAATATATTTGTCAAAGGCGTCCTTCTCATCTTTCGCGTGTTGCCTGTAATGCAGTTAGATGGGCGTCGTCGTGTCGGCGGCAGCACATGAATCAAATTGAATTCTTCGATCCAACAAAATTATTGGGTCCGCACTGAAAGTATCGAATGTTCGCGCACCCCATACTCCTATGTCAAATAATAAAACAAAATATTAAGAAATAAATAAATGCGTATTAGTCAATCAGTAAGTAGAGTATTTCACCACGCAGTGACACGGACCCCTTCTCACCAAATGCGCATGCTAAGTGTATCCCGCGCAAGCACATTGGGCGGAGGGCGGCACCGCTAACGGTAACTGCAGACCGGCAACGCTATGCTAAAATACTCTGCAATCGTTCCTTGCATGCAGTGGTCGCCTGCGTAACAGCTCACCACTGGCGACTGGCAGACGCAAGAGGGCAGCGAGTCCAGCGACCGCATCACGATGACGTCGATGTCGAGGTACACGCCGCCTTGCTTGTACAACACCGCCAGCCTGAGAGCATCGGCCAGGTGCTCGACGGGGAAGGCACTCTTGTTCAGGATGTCAGATTCGTACCACAACTCCAATGGCGTCTCCTGGAACACCTCCTTCGGCTGCTCATAGCAGCACCGGAGTTATAAGTACTGTTAAACTCTAAAAATGGCATTTTTCTTTAGCCGCATGAGACACAACTTATTTATGTGTATTACGAATTTCGTTCTATTCGTCTTCTTTCCTTTTTCAACGTTTGACCACGTTAAAGAAAGGCAACACCAGAACACGCAAGACGTTGTAAATGTTTCGGGGAGTATTCTCTCCACAAATGTCCGAACTCTATGCCCGAACGGGCGCGCCGAGAAACAGAAAAACTTGTTACCAGTTGACATCTAAAACAATTATTTCAGCGACCAACAGCGCAACAATTCTTCAGTAACAATAGCCAGCTGCAACATTAGCGGGCACATCGTTTCACCATATACGTCGGCTGCAACAACATTCACGACAGATCTCTTCGTTGCACCCCACTTGGCTACGCTACTATCGCTGTGCACACTCTTCCTTATTGATTCTCACCAATAATAAGTCCTACACTAGAGTAATATATTATTCAAAAGGTTATAGTGGCAAGGATATATTTAATGAAATCTTTTATGTGAAATATATGGAGTTTCTTTAAAAGTTGGTCTCATGTGTGCATTGTAAGAAGAACATGACATTATTCGAAGTGTCCCACTTTGTACTTGCTGCCAAGGCGCTAATTGACTCGACGATGATGTCCAGTAATCATTGTGTGTATGTAAGAAAGCATATTGTAGCATAATTATGATGGCAACATTAAAATCCCACTGAGATTTCTTTCATTAACATAATACCTCAAATGATCGTTTTGTACAGCGAAGCTGTTAAGGGCTTGTTTCTCCAGGACCTATCCGCGTGTAGAAAAAAACTATCATCATCAACATTGACTCGAGTGTCGTCAACTTCTTCCTCAGCTTGCTTATTGGCGCCCCTCAGTTTGCGCTTGTGCCATTAGATACCGTGCCGACACGCGCTCGTGCCAGTGCTCCCTCGTTCGTCGTCGTCGTCTGCTTCACAGCTGGCTGCGTTGCCGGTAATTATTCCAGCGTAGAATTTCACTTCTCTTCTGTCGTCATAATGGGGAGGCCGCGTTTACATAGGTATGAGCCATTCATGAGCAACTGACGACGTGTCCTAACGCGTTTTTTTTTTTCAATTCTCTTTATTTACCAGAAATTATTCTGGCTGGACTCCTGGGCTAAAAGCTGCAAGAGTACAGCTTGATGGGGCCCAGGAGACCATACATACATGACACCAAGTGACAGGTAAACAGATAACAGATGTTTAAAAGCATAATACACAAAAATAAACAAGTTATTTACGCAGATAGTAGACATGATTACACATTGAGAACCTGTACTCTTACTGGTAGAGCCGAAAAAAAAAACAATGCATTTGTGTTAGAATGCAAAACAAACATTATTTCAAGAAACTAACAAAGCACAATTCTA